>NC_049201.1:81992426-82074926 GCF_013347855.1 Anguilla anguilla | reverse complement strand
CATTTCAATGTCTTTTTAAATGAAATGAAATGAGCTGGAAACCGATGCATAAGAACTGTAATGTAATGTCTACTGGAGCGATAGCTGGCATGCAAACATGGTCCTCTGGGCCAGCATTAAGAACCTTATTTTTCCTGCTGCTTCACAATGAAGCTGTTTGACGGCAATGGTGAACAGTTCCACATCCCCTGCCCTTCGCTGCAGGTTCCACTACTCCTACAAGATTGGATACCTGCCAGAGATCAAGACGCACCAGTTCTTCAAGAGCATGCAGCCGAGCAGCGACTTCACGCTCAGTGCCTGCAACGGTGAAGCCCCTGTTCTGCGTAACGGACGGCGCGCTGTGACGGCGTCGGACGGCGGGGTTTTTATCGTAACGGCGCGTCCCTGCTTTCAGCTCGATGGGAGCGGCTCCCCGCGGCGCGCGGCTACGTCATCGGCAGCCCCATGTACTTCGAGGCCCGCTCGCCGCCCGTCTCCAGGGACCAGAGGCTCTTCGTCAGCTTCTGTTACGCCACCCCGTCCCGGGAGCTTGCCGGTGCTCTCCGCTTCGCGGTGATAGAGAACTCTGGGTAATGAGTCCTCTTCCGGGTTGGCCCACGGCGCCGTTTTCCCCGCTGCCTCCCGCAGCGTGGCGTTGGCGCTGGCGTTGACGTTGACACGTGTTTCTCTGCCCTCAGGTGCATGTCACACAACAACGGCGCCGGCAGCCGGTCCAGGTTCGTCCGTCACAAACGGGACGTCCTGAGGTTCGAGGTAGAAGCCTTCGTCTTCGAGGGAGTGGCGGATGAGGTGAACTTTTTTTTTGTTGTTGTTTTTTTTTGCTTAATTTGTTTGGGGCGTTCGAAGATGTGTTTTACTGAAAGGGCTGAACATGTCGCCTCCTGCCCCCCCCCCCCACCTCCCACCCCCCCTTAGCGTCTCTACATGCACTGTGAGATGTTTGTGGCCAACCATTTTGCGACTGAAATCGCCAAGTCCTGCACCTACAACTCGACGACAGGCAGGTAAGAGCCAAATTTGATGGAGGACTCCCGCCAAAAAAAAGAAAATCGGTCGACACCGTAATAGTAAGTTGTCTGTCTCACTTCTAATTTGTCATATAAAATAATTTAGGCCTACCTGAACAATTATGTCACCCACGTATGTAATAACCCCGCTTTCTCAGATCGCAGAGTTTGGATTAAGAAAAATTATTGGAGGAAACGGGTGAAACTGGAGACTCCAGTCTTCCATGGTGTCTGTAACACTGTGATTGTGACTTAAGAAATGTAGAGAAAGCAACAGCTTTGTTGTCAATGCACAGTATTCTCCTATTCTAGAGATGCCTGCATTGATTTTTTTTTTTTTTTTTTTTTAAATAAGAGTTTCATCCCAGGAACATTATCACATAAAATTCTCTTTCACAGATGTAGAAGGTGGGTTTGGTTTTGACACATGAAATGCAGGTCGTGCCAGTCAACATGTCAATCATGACTTCTGAGTGGCACTCCCTTTTAATGGTGCTGGTTTACTATTGCAATTGCCCCGCCGACCCCCACCTCCACCCCCAACCCCAATTTCACACCTCACCTTTGTGTCCTGACAGGTGGGAGGAGCTATACGGCGACACCCAGGTGTGCACCTGCTGCAACTCCACCTGCATCAGCTCTGCGTCAGCGGCTGAACTTCCTGGTGAGAGAAGCCCTCGCCCTCCTACACATGGAGGGCTGGGAAGGTTTTGGGTATCGCAGGGCTATTACCCCCCGCCCCCTCATTTCTGGGGGGTCCCCGCTTGCTGAAGTTTGTTCTGGAAGCTCGCACTCGGCAGGGGAAGCAGCGGGTCACCGGAGAGGTTTGTATTCTAACCCTCGAACCCCCCCGTCTCGTCCCGTCTCTGCTTTCAGCCACCAAGAAGATTGTCACCAGCGGCTCCTGGGTGCTGGAACCCGACAGTGGAGCGGTTTTGGGGGAGGCCACTGTGGAGTGGGACAAGCCGCCACGCCCTGAGACCAAGTCCGTGACTGAGGCGCTGGCTATAGTGACCGAGCCAGAGATCAGGAGATGGACTGAGCCAGAGACTACGATAGAGACTGACCCAGAGATCATGAGATGGACTGAGCCCGAGACTACGATAGAGACCGACTCAGAGATCATGAGATGGCCTGAGCCAGAGACTACGATAGAGACCGACTCAGAGATCATGAGATGGCCTGAGCCAGAGACTACGATAGAGACCGACTCAGAGATCATGAGATGGCCTGAGCCAGAGACTACGATAGAGACCGACTCGGAGATCTTAAGATGGACTGAGCCAGAGACTACGATGGTGACTGAGCCAGAGATCAGGAGATTGACTGAGCCCAAGGCTACGATGGTGACTGAGACAGAGATCAGGAGATTGACTGAGCCCAAGGCTACGATGGTGACTGAGCCAGAGATCAGGAGATGGACTCAGCCCAAGGCTACGATGGTGACTGAGCCAGTGACTCCCCCAGAGGTTAAGAGGTGGCCTGATAAGGTGCCCAAGGGGAAGCCGGTGAAAGGGTCCGCTGTCAAGGAAGCAGAGAAGGGATCCGTGCCTCGCCTGTCATTCAAGGAAGTCTTCGGGATCCCCTGACTCTGGTGAGTGCTGCTTTTTTTCATTTCATTCATCCTTTGTGTCCCGTCCTGCCCAGACATTCTGCCCATGGAAACATCCTCAGCGTTGGCTCCAGTAGCTTTCTCAAAAGTACAACTGCCCTGCCCCACCTGGGAATCGAACCTGCAACCAGTCCGGTTCCCCGCCTGCTATAGCACATAAGTATTTTAATATTTATATGTTTATAATTTTGTTTTTTTTGTGAAACAACATCTTTGGCATTGCAATCTGAAGACTAGTGACTGAGTACATTTTTGCTTTTTTTCCAGGCAAGTGTTAACTGAAATACTAATGAAACACTACAACTTCTTTGCGGGTCTTGTCCTCAAGACCTCTCAAAAAAAAAAAAAGAAAAAAAAAAAATTGTGTGTCTTACATCCCCCCCCACCCCCACATGAATTTAAGGTTGATCACTGATTCCAATGTTCTTTTTTGACCCCATAGGTGCCTTCTGTTCCGTGGATTTTGATTTGAGCCAATAAAACTTTAAAAAGGGTCAGTGTCTCATCTGTCGTTCTCCACGCTCAGCTCAGACTCCGTGTCTGCATTTCCTCCCCAGTCCTTCTGCCGCGACTCAAGCTTCCATGTGACTGCTGGTCCATGTTCCCCCCTCTCAGGTGCACTGCTCTGGAAAGTCTGGATGTGTTGTTTCTCAGATTTCTGGAGGTTTGTGGGGAAACGTCAAAAACAAATATGTAAATGCGTTGAAGGTGTTTCTGGGGGTCTGGCCTGGGACAGAATCTTTTCAAAAATCATTAGGCTGATCAGGGCTGCCCATCCCTGTTCCTTTAGATTTACTGGCCTGTAGGTTTTTACTCCAACCCTAACAAAGTGCACCTCATTAAACAGCAAGAGATCTCATTGAGTTTCTAATCTGTAGAATCAGGTGTGCCAAATTAGGGTGAATGAAAATGAAAACCTACAGGACAGTAGATCTCCAGGACCAGGGTTGGCCAACCCTGGGGTGGATGGTGTATTTCTTGGGATAAATGTATCGAATGATCACTCAGAAAAATGCTTTATAAACCAGTAAACAGACACAGGATGTGAAAACCACAATGACACTTGCAGGGAAATGAATGTCAGCATTTTAAAATCTGTTATGGCTTCATTGCTGAATGTATGTTCAGTGTTGCACAATTTTTTTAAAGATAAACAAAATCCTGGAGATCCTCACATGGTAAAATAAAAATAAAATATGAGCATTTGGTCCACAATAGATTTGGAATTCATTTCATAAATGCTAGTTTTTTTTTTTGTTTTTTTATCCCCCTTTAAAAAATTTTTAAAAAGACAATACTGTGGTGAAGAAAAGTGGTTCAGCCATTATGTTAGCATCCAATCACTAACTGAATTTTATACGATATTTCTACCGCTCCAAAGGTTTCCTTGTTCGTTGGCCTGAGTAGCATAATGCCCCTGAAATCTGGGAGTGGCTAATACATTTTTTACTGAGTTTCTCTCTGCCTGCCTCAGTCTGTTTTTAGTGTCCGTTAGCGGGGGTTACATAATCGTTGCCACGGGTACAGGAATATGAAGTTTCAGGCTCCAGTGTTGCCGCTTGTTTGGTGTTTACGTGCTATCCAGCGACGCAAACCTCAACTCAAAAAACGCTTGCGCGCGCAGCGGCAAAATCAACAAGGCGGTGAACATGTTTGCACGCGGGCCTTTCGCTGACCCACTTAAACCGGAGTGGCAGTTTTGCTGCGTGGGTTTAATGGCTGCCGGAATGGTAGCCTTGCAGTCGGTTTGGCTGGGTCTCAGAGGCGCTGCTGGCGCAAGTGAGATTGGGCTATTCTTCTCCAACTGGAGTCCGGTTCGGTGAAGCTAATGGCCAAATGAAGGTGAAGTAAAGGGTGTACAATCACCCGAAGGAGGTGTTACCTGTACAGTGTGTTTTCCCTCCATCCTGACGTGCAACCTAAGGAGGACCAGGGTATTCTCTAACTCAGTGGGCGATAGCAACCGCTCTTGTCAACTGGGCGCGTACAAATGTTTTTCAAAACCCTTTAATTCGGTGAGTCGCGTTGACATATGAATCTCTTTTTCAAGGAAGCGCAGGCCACGAGATTGCAATATAAATGGTCACAGTTAAACAGGCTAGCGCAAGGCAAATACGAAGTAACAGCCATTAAAGGGAGCATTGATGATTTTACAGATACAAAATGGTGCTTGTGATGCGTCGCTCTCCTAAACTTGACAGTGGACGCTGCTGCCATGTGATTGGTTTAGAATTTTGATTGGCACTGCTGGCTGAGCAAATAAATGCAGAAATCCAATTTGGGTCTGACATTCTGTAATTAACTCAAAGTTCTCCATCTATGTTTAGATGTCGAAGGTTTTTGGTTTTCCAACCTGAATATTTTGTAGGTCGTTTGTTTTGGTTTTTGTGCATAGCCCGTTTATTCAAAGACGGAAAGATCTGACAAAAGTTCAGTTCCACACACTGGACCGTTAATACTTAAATGTCAAGGCGATCCAACTCGACGATTAAATCATTGGTAAATAATTGTATTTGATCACCGATGGATTATTTAATTTAATAGCATTAACACGGTAATGTCTTATTTAATTATATTTAATTTGATTGCAGTTGAATTGATTCAGATTTTATTTAATGTTCTTTATTGATTCCACACCTCATAGAGCAGAGAATCAAGTCACTCTAATCACATCTGCACTGACTTCACCTGTTTAACCCTTTAAGATGTGATTAGAGTGTTCTTAACTTAACATTCTAATGCTGATGTAACACCCACTACTGGTATTTGAAAGTAATGGAGTTCTAGAACACTGACTTGATTTTGAAAAAACATCCCAAAAAAACCTACTCTAAACCACATTTCGACTGATAATGAAACAGAACCAAATCAAGATTTCCAACTGTACAAATATACTTTATTATTTTTATAGAGAGTGCTACATTATAGAAAAATGAATATAGTAATAAAAAGAGCTACATGTGTATTGGTCTGTACACCTAGAAATTCTATAGGCACATTAAAATACCAGTAAAAATGTCTTTCAAACCCAAATCCTCCACAGTTATAAAGGCCTTTCAACATCATTTCCCTTTTGGTTAAAATGACCATAAAGCTCAGAAAATAACACTGCTTTGATTGCATTTGTGTTTTTAGAACTGTTCTGCATTTACAGTGATAGTTAATTCTTTACGGATTTCATATTTACAACTTTTGCAGAGAAGACTGAAAGTACAAAATGGCCCTTTGAAATTGTAGTAATATAGACTTGTAAACTGAATCTTCATACGAATTGGGCAACATTGTTTACGACTCGAATTGTGTCACGTACAGTATTTTATATCTTGAGCAGTTCTTTTGTGTGCCTGTGGGTGTTTGCAAGTGTGTAACATGCCGTAGAACCACCTCACCAAATTTCATTCTTTTGGTGTTGTGTTGGGTAATGACTTGGCAAACTGGTTATGATTGTGGTTGTGTCTTGTTCATCATATGCGTTGTCTCCATGGCCTATAGAGAGAATGACGTTAGAGAATAACAACGTCTTCCGATGGGGACAGCTAAAAACATTTTTTTTTACAAAACAAATTGAAAATAGTTTTTTTTTTTTTTTTAAGGACTTGCAGAGGTTAAAAAAAAAAAGTCTGCTCATCCCAAACAGTCAACGGCCTCCTTTCAATGTCCGTCTGAAACGCCCTGGCACAGGGTTAGTTTATGTCACTCTTTAGCTCCGCCCACTTATGCAAAGTGACCCGTTGCCGCGGAGGTGCGGGCCCCAGCAGTGCGTCCGAGGGTCGGCCGGGCGGCGCCGAGACCAACACCGACACAGTGTGGGGCTTCTCTTGCCGTTCCCTTCATGTCGTGCAGCCGTTTAAAAAGTTTTTAAAAATAAAAATAAAAGCACAGCGGAGCTGACACGCAGCGATGATCCCGCCCCTTTGTGCAGATTAGAGTACACAGTCAGCCCTTTTACCGGGAGGGTGGGGGCAGGTGGGGGGGGGGGGGGGGCGGGGCTGTGCACACAGATATATTAGCTCCGTTGCTGGGGGGGGGGGGGGGGGGGGGATGGGGGGGCGGGGCTCTCAGTAGTAGGAGCTGAGGTGGGCGTGGCTTCCCGGGTGCCGGGGCATGGCGGGGCCGGGGTAGATGGCGGTGGTCGCCGAGTTCCAGTACGTGGACGGCGATCCGAAAAAGTTCCCGGAGGCCACGGGCATGGGGGCGGCGGCGTGCGCGCCCACGAAGTTCATTTTGGGCTGGTGGCTGTGGTAGGGCTGCGCGTAGGGCACCTCCGCCGGGTACTTGAGGACGCCGGCGTCCCCGGCGTGACTCTGGTGCGTCTGCGAGATGCCCTGGAAGTCGAACTTGTAGGCGTAGCGCTTGCCGTGCACCTTGGTCATGATGTTCTTGTCGTAGTAGTAGCGCAGCGCGCGGCTCAGCTTGTCGTAGTTCATGTTGGGCTTGCTCTTGCGCACGCCCCAGCGCTTGGCCACCTCGTCCGGGTCCGTCATCTTGAACTCGCCGTTGGTGCCCTCCCAGGTGATGATGCCGGCGTTGGCGCTGTCCGACAGGAGCTCGAGCAGGAACTGCCACAGCTGGATCTGCCCAGAGCCTAAAGGGGGAATTTAAAAAAAAAACAATTAAAAAAAAAAACAACAGGAAGTAAAGAAAGGGAAGATGCTGGATAGGGGCCAGATAAGGCTGAAAATGGTGGTTTGGGCGCCTAACCGGGGTCCACTTACACACACGCTCACATGCACTGTAGATTCTGCCTCATATCGTGTATTACGTAGTGTGTGTAAAATAACAGCAAGGTGATTCTGACACCTTTTTGACGCAGCCTTCGAGCAGTAGAATATTCTGCGGTTGCAATGCTTGCAAGATGCAAAGGGATTTATAGAACATCACATCCCGAATGGCGGTCGGAGAACACGACACCCAGGGCTTGATTTAAGCAGATGTGACCATTTTTTTTTTGCCGTGTGCATTCACATCAGTTGGAAGGAAGCTTTCTTCAAGCATTAGGATTTAAAAAAAATAATAATAATAATTTGTCCAGCAACCTACCCACAATCCTGTGAGTGCTGGTTGATTCGGGCAGCTTGAAAGAATTATGTTTTGCTTTTCGGCGCTTGTTGTAGAGAGGGAGGGACTCTGTGAGGAGACAGGGGCAAATGCAGGTCAATGTGATCTCCGGGGTGCTCGGCTGCATTTTCACCGCTAACGTTTCGGGCCGCATGGAGCGCAGGGCGCACAGTAAAATGGTCACATCTGTAAATCTTGAGTTGGAATGAGGCTCTTTTGCCTGCAGAGGCAGCGGGCGTCGTTCTCCTAAGTGGGCTGGCGTAATTAAATACCGCCTGTTATTTCACATTGGGGAAGGAACCGTGATAGAGAAAAGTTCAGAAGTCAATGTTGTGGACGTGGACGTCACCAGATCTGGTGAGCTTTTTTTTAAAATTTTTGGTTCGAAAAAAATAATTTCTTAGGATCTTTGTATTGCTTTGGTCTATAATAACAACAAATTGTGTTCATGTATTTATTTATTTATTTATGGATTGATTGGGCTGACTACAAAGTTTTGGAACTACAATCCTCAGCGAACCGATCTATGTATGCATTATGCATTAAATGTGGGCCTACTTCTTGATTGAGAACACTATCAAAAGGGCGAACGAGCCCAGTGGAAAAGATGATGTCGCTGACGATTGGCTGTTTCCTCATTCCAGGTGAGATAGGTGGACCGTGATTGGCTCCACCCTCCCATGCTCCCACCTTCGTGGGCACCTATGCACCTTTACTCTACACCTCTCCAGTGAACCTTCCCACCTTTGGTGTCTGTTTTTGGGTGGGGGGGGGGGATTCCTACCTGGGTTGGCTAAACGACTGCTGATTGGTCCAAGTGCTTGATATGGATCTGCGTATGAGACAAAAGCAACACTCGATTAGATTTCAGACAGCGCTGCTCATACATTATACAAAATACATTAACAAGATACTTTTAAAATATTTTTTGAGAATTTTTATTACTTCAAGCTTTATTTTATTTGTTTATTTTTCTTTGAATAAATTTGTTGCCCAGTGCGAGTGCGGGGCTGCACATTTCCAGTTCCCACCCCAATTTGGAACGGCCAATCGTTTGCAACCTTAGTTCAAGCCGCGAACCCCCCCACTGCCGTTTCGGGAGAGCGTAGACAACCGCGGTTCTCCTCCGGAACACAAGGTGGCGCCAGCTGCTTCTTCTCACACCGCAGACTGCAGCTCAGCTCAGAGTGGAACCGAGTTGGCGGAAGACCTTTCATATGTGGCTTTGACTGCAATCTTTGCGTACATCAGCGGCCAGCAGGGGTCAGTAGACGGGGTCTGCCCTTTCCTGACTGAACCCTCACATTCCCTCTGCCACACACAATCAGCCGATTACGCGTCGCCCTATGGAGCTACTGGCCGCCAGTCATAAATGGCACAGCCTGGATTTGGTCCAACACCGTGAGGCTCATCAATGCACCATTGAGTGCGGTGCCTTAATTACCTTACATGCATTTAGCGGACACTCTTATCCAGGGCGACTTACACAACATTATACACAGCATTTACACTGCATCCATTTACACAGCTGGATATGTGATGAAGCAATGCAGGTTAAGTACCTTGCTCAAGGGTACAACGACAACAGTGTCCCAACTGGGAATTGAACCTGCGACCTTTAGGTTACAAGACCAGCTCCTTACCCATTATACTACACTGCCGCCCGACCTTAACAGAGCGTGGTGCCGTAACCGAATTAGCCATCCGGCGGATTTACTTCAGCGGTTGTTACAGTGTTAGAACATATATACACACGGTGGTGATCCGTACCTTGGACATGTCGAGGCGCAGGATCTGTAACTCTGGTGGTGTGCTGGTGTTCTATGGGGGAACCTGGATCAGGAAAAACTTCAAAAATCACTGAACTGTGGAACCCAAGGGTTCACTGAAATGACCTTGAACTGAAGAGATTGCTTTGATGGAGAGATTGCCTTGAACCATTTGAGTTGGGCAACTTAATCTGTTTCAAGTGTGCACTGCCTGGTCTTTGTGTTAAACTCCCTTCTACTTTTTAATTGAGTTATAATGACCAAGGGTCTGGTTTGCTAAGACAATTAGCATGTGCAAAACCTTTTAGCACACGCCAAACCAGCAAAATGACCAATGATTGATCACGTTTCGCACCAATCTTTGGTTGTGCTATCAGTTTTGTGTGCGATAAAATGTTTTACATATGTCAAGGGCCTTAGTAAGTCAGGCTGTTGATGTGAGAGAATGACCTAAAAGTGCGGCAGTAATAATTCTAACAATAATAAGTCTGTAGGTCTCACTTTTTCAGCTGAGGTACTGCGGTGTTGTGATATTATTTTGAGAAATGTGCACGTTGTGTGGAGCAGAGTTAGTCGCTGTGTGGGAGCCCTGTGTGGCAGTGGTCAGTGTGGACGCATGGTGTGTGAAGCAGAGTTAGTCGCTGTGTGGGAGCCCTGTGTGGCAGTGGTCAGTGTGGACGCATGGTGTGTGAAGCAGAGTTAGTCGCTGTGTGGGAGCCCTGTGTGGTAGTGGTCAGTGTGGACGCATGGTGTGTGGAGCGGAGTTAGTCGCTGTGTGGGAGCCCTGTATGGCAGTGGTCAGTGTGGAAGCATGGTGTGCGAAGTAGTGTAATTAGAAGTAGAAGCTTGCCTTTCTGCAGGGCAGGCAGAGGCGTCGCTGGCCAGCTGTTTCTCCGGCTGATCTCCTCAAAGGTGCTCTCTGCGGAAAACAAACGAGGGAAAATGGATAGCGTGAGAAAGAGAAAGAGCAAGGGAGGGGGAGAGAGAAAGAGAGAGAGAGAGAGAGAAAGAAAGAAAGAAAGAGAGTGAGAGAGGAGGATGTGAAAGAAACCAAGAAGGAGGGAGAGAGATTGGGAGGAAGGGAGAAAGAGAGAGATGGGTGGGCTAATTGACGTCGTTAGAGTACTGTGCTCAGTCATAACGCTGAGTGAACATCATTGAGCATTATATATTTTTTCAAACTGTGCTGTGGCGACACAGATGTGAGGGCAAAAACAGATTCAAAGGAGAAAAAACTGAGAGAACAGGAAGAAAGAGAGAGAAAGACAACCACAAAAAGGAAGGAAGGAAGGAAGAGTACACGGTAGATAGAGAGAATTATGGAAGGATGAAAGCAACGAAAGAGAAGAAAGAGGGTTGAAGAGGCTCAGAGGTTCCTGCGGGAATCGCCATTGTCAACATGATCCCCCCCCCCCCCAATATTGTGTCCCAGATTGGAACCAGCAGCCCTCACTTCCTGTCCCAGAACAGCTGTTTCCTGTCTGTGACTCCACGACCAGACGGGGAATCAAACCACGCCATAAACTTTCAACAACGTTGGTGAATAATGACCCCTGTAACCTCACATTGAGATCGCACGCTCGTCCCTTTTGCCTCATTACGTCTATAAAGGCTTATTTGGAGCCACTTTTAAGCTTGCGGGCTGCATGAAACGTCACGGCATTGTACGCTGTGTTTAAAGGACCGAGCCTGCCGTAGGTTAAGGGACTGAGCCTGCCGTAGGGACCGAGCCTGCCGTAGGTTAAGGGACCGAGCCTGCCGTAGGGACCGAGCCTGCCGCAGGTTAAGGGACCGAGCCTGCCGTAGGGTAAGGGACCGAGCCTGCCGTAGGGTAAGGGACCGAGCCTGCCGTAGGGACCGAGCCTGCCGTAGGTTAGGGGACCGAGCCTGCCGTAGGTTAGGGGACCGAGCCTGCCGTAGGGTAAGGGACCGAGCCTGCCGTAGGGACCGAGCCTGCCGTAGGTTAGGGGACCGAGCCTCCCGTAGGGACCGAGCCTGCTGTATGTTAAGGGACCGAGCCTCCCGTAGGTTAAGGGACCGAGCCTGCCGTAGGTTAGGGGACCGAGCCTCCCGTAGGGACCGAGCCTGCTGTATGTTAAGGGACCGAGCCTGTCGTATGTTAAGGGACCGAGCCTGTCGTATGTTAAGGGACCGAGCCTGTCGTATGTTAAAGGACCGAGCCTGCCGTAGGGACCGAGCCTGCCGTAGGGACCGAGCCTGCCGTAGGTTAAGGGACCGAGCCTGCCGTAGGTTAAGGGACCGAGCCTGTCGTAGGTTAGGGGACCGAGCCTGCCGTAGGTTAGGGGACCGAGCCTGCCGTAGGTTAGGGGACCGAGCCTGCCGTAGGTTAAGGGACCGAGCCTGCCGTAGGTTAAGGGACCGAGCCTGTCGTAGGTTAGGGGACCGAGCCTGCCGTAGGTTAGGGGACCGAGCCTGCCGTAGGTTAGGGGACCGAGCCTGCCGTAGGTTAGGGGACCGAGCCTGCCGTAGGGACCGAGCCTGCCGTAGGTTAGGCGACCGAGCCTCCCGTAGGTTACGGGACTGAGCCAATGCCGGAGGACCACGCCCAAAGAGACGCGGGAGCCTTACCTGCTTTGACCTGTAGGCGGGGCTGCTGCTGCGTGTTGTTGATAGGGGTTGTAGGATAGGAGAAAGTGGGGCTACCTAGAGAGAGAGAGAGAGAGAGGGAGAGAGAGAGGGGTTGAGGTCCACTGTACCTTTAAAATGAGATTGGGGGGGAGGGGGGGGGGGGGGGGGAGGGGGAGGGGGGGGCGGCGGTAGTGTGTTCTTCCTTTCAACCAACGCTGCTTCACTCCTATAATGGCACCCACAGTTAAATATTTTCATCGAGTATATGCCTGCAGGGGAAGCTCATGGGTGTTGCGATATGTGATATGGGGGTTGATGGGTGTGATGCGGGAGTTGATGGGTGTTGATGGGTATGATGTGGGTGTTGATGGGTGTTGATGGGTGTGATGTGGGTGTTGATGAGTGTGATGCGGGTGTTGATGGGTGTTGATGGGTGTGATGCGGGTGTTGATGGGTGTGATGCGGGTGTGATGCGGGTGTTGATGGGTGTGATGCGGGTGTGATGCGGGTGTTGATGGGTGTGATGCGGGTGTTGATGGGTGTTGATGGGTGTGATGCGGATGTGATGCTGGTGTTGATGGGTGTGATGCTGGTGTGGATGGGTGTTGATGGGTGTGATGTGGGTGTTGATGAGTGTGATGCGGGTGTTGATGGGTGTGATGCGGGTGTTGATGGATGTGATGCGGGTGTTGATGGGTGTGATGCGGGTGTGATGCGGGTGTTGATGGGTGTGATGCGGGTGTGATGCGGGTGTTGATGGGTGTGATGCGGGTGTGATGCGGGTGTGATGTGGGTGTTGATGGGTGTGATGCGGGTGTTGATGGGTGTGATGCGGGTGTGATGCGGGTGTTGATGGGTGTGATGCTGGTGTGGATGGGTGTTGATGGGTGTGATGTGGGTGTTGATGGGTGTGATGCGGGTGTTGATGGGTGTGATGCGGGTGTTGATGGATGTGATGCGGGTGTTGATGGGTGTGATGCGGGTGTTGATGGGTGTGATGCGGGTGTGATGTGGGTGTTGATGGGTGTGATGCGGGTGTTGATGGGTGTGATGCGGGTGTTGATGGGTGTGATGCGGGTGTGATGCGGGTGTTGATGGGTGTGATATGGGTGTGATGCGGATGTGATGCTGGTGTTGATGGGTGTGATGCTGGTGTGGATGGGTGTTGATGGGTGTGATGTGGGTGTTGATGGGTGTGATGCGGGTGTTGATGGGTGTGATGCGGGTGTTGATGGATGTGATGCGGGTGTTGATGGGTGTGATGCGGGTGTTGATGGGTGTGATGCGGGTGTGATGCGGGTGTGATGTGGGTGTTGATGGGTGTGATGTGGGTGTTGATGGGTGTGATGTGGGTGTTGATGGGTGTGATGCGGGTGTTGATGGGTGTGATGCGGGTGTGATGTGGGTGTTGATGGGTATGATGCGGGTGTGATGTGGGTGTTGATGGGTGTGATGCGGATGTGATGCGGGTGTTGATGGGTGTGATGCGGGTGTTGATGGGTGTGATGCCGATGTGATGCGGGTGTTGATGGATGTGATGCGGGTGTTGATGGATGTGATGCGGGTGTTGATGGATGTGATGCGGATGTGATGCGGGTGTTGATGGATGTGATGCGGGTGTTGATGGGTGTGATGCGGGTGTTGATGGGTGTGATGTGCGCTCGTTCGGACGTACTCTGCCGGAGGTAGTTGAGGTGTGAGAGGAGGATATCGGTGTTGTAGGCCGAGGTGAGTCGCATCACGTCCTCCTTGGTCAGCTTGCAGAGCGCCTTCCCGTCCATCGACTGGAAGATGGACACGTCCACGTCCACCAGGCCGTACTCCTTGATGGCCCACTCCACCCACTGTCTCACGTGGTCCTGTGTCCACACCTCAGGGTCTAGACAGATTTTTTAAAAAGGGAGAAAATGTCAAAAATATCAAAAATAGCATCCGTTTCATGGTTTCCCTAAATCACCGGGAATAGGACAGCATTGTGTCATCACCACGTTATGCTCACCTTTCACTTATAAGCCAAAGTGGAGCTCCACCAATCACAATGCACATTGATGACAACAAATGAACAAAGCCAATGGTGATTGGTGGATACTTGCTTCTGTGAGTACTGTGTAAATCAAGACTGAAAAGGGTACCTTTTTTTTACTTTTTCCTTCAACATCTACCATTTATAATCCAAATCTACACTTGAGTCACGGTCTTCTCAAACTAAGGCCTAAAAACACCTACAGCATTGACCGCATGCCGTGTCTCCACGTAACAGTTGACAATGGTGGAGTGATGTATCTGTTAAAAGAGCCATGTCTGTAACATAGAGGTTGGATTTTCAATATCCAATGGGTGGGGTGGGGTGGGGTGGATGGGTAGCAGATACTACAGAGGTAGCCTTCAGCTAGTGCTTAACCTGAAATGCTTCGGTAATCATTCAGCTGTACGAATGATTAGAATGTTAAAATAAATTAATTTAAACATAAATAAAACAATTATGCTATGATAACTGCCCAGGGTTAGATATGGGCGAGCAAATGAATGGTTGCGGGAAGAGACGGTTTGAGATGTGAGTGTGTGGGAAATGGCATGTTAGGTGATGGTTCCCCATGGACCTGAAATAAAAGCTGAGATGTTCCACTCAGAGAGAGAGATCTAACCCTGTTTCTTGCACAGCGAGACAGCTGTCAATCTCGCCTGTGGTTCGCGTTGTGTGGTTGTCAAATTTCCTGGGGGTTATGCTTTGTGGTTGCCATGGTTCCTGCGGGGTTATGCTTTGTGGTTGTCACGGTTCCTGGGTTGAAATTGCTTGGACCTCACAGGTAGATCAACAAGTTCCACAGTTGACACATTGTTTTTCACGATGTATTAAATTTTCTCTAAACGTATTTGCCTCCCGAGTCACTTCATTGTCCTTGTTTATGGCATAGCGCGGCAGTGATGTAATATCCACGTATTATTGCAAGAACAACAATAGCTTGGCTGACTCCCGCCTGCCTGCTCTGTGTCACTGCGAGCAGGATGGGGGGGGGGGTGGACCCCGCCCTGGGGGGGTGTCTCACCGCTCGCGACGTCACAGGCGCCCATGACGCCGTCTCCCCCCGACCGTGACTCAGCGAGGACGAGCGTCCCGTCGCACGGGAATGTTCTCGGGGGTTTACTCGCCCCAGCCCCCTTTTTCGGGAATCGGCGCGACTGACGGGCGTGACGCGCGCGCGCCGCTCGTTAGCGCTCGTTAGCGCTCGGGGAAAACACGTTCGCTTTTTCTTTCCTCTCTGCTTCGTTTGTCCCCCTGACACCTATGACCACTAATACATCGTGAAAAACAACTGTGGAACTTGGGAACTTGTTGATCTACCTGTTTTTTTTTTTTTCGTTTTTTTTTTCCGGATGAATAAGTGACACGTTTCATGGGAAAGTACTGCATTGCGGCGAAGGAAACGGTGGCGTTACGGAAGAGCCAGCGCCCCACTCGAATGGCTGGCAGCATCCCCACTTTAGGCTTGACTCCGTGTGACCAAAGATTTGGCAAACGGCGAGTAGCCAGTCTCCTAACGACAGTTTTATTTTGCACCCTAGGAAACTGGTAACAGTCATTGTGTCAGACAACTGGTCTTCGACCATTGAATTTAATTTTTTATATTTTGGCAGCGTGATAAAAATTTAATGACTTCTCGACTCTGTCTGGATGTGTTTTGCTATCCCGTAGCACTGTTGGTGCTAAAGTAGCCCCACTTGTTTCCTGTTTAGTGGCAGAGAAGTGTAGCGATTGCCAAATAAATCCAGTGTAATGTAAATGCGGTTATGGAACTAGGGTTTAGTTCACAGCTAGAATTATGACTTTGTCCCTTCGGCCAGGGTATTTTACCCATGGCTTCTTCAATAAGCTATCCTGCAATGTAAATGGATTATGTGCCAAAAATGTGTTTTGTGTAAGTATCTCAGTGTTTTCAGCCATTAAAAGCACCTTATAGGGCTCTGCAGGTCTCCCATTTCAGGAGCATTTGCTTCTGAAAAGCAAATTACTGAAAAGTAATTAACTGGAAAATGAATTTAGGAGCACATCCACAAATTGGGACGCATTAGTGTGTCCCTAGAATTTTCACCTTTCAACTGGGAAAACCTATTAGCACAGAGCCCAAGCATAGTGTTATCGAGACCATATTTCCCACAGTACATCTGTCTGAAGATGATGATGAACGTGAGGTTGAGGATGAGCATGTGCTGATTTCTGAGGGTGACAGTGATCACAAAGAGAGATAATTGATGAGCGAAAAAATGAGCAGAAACATACGATAAGAGGGATGTGATAAGTGTCCCTCTCTTAGATTGCTACTCTGCACTGTCACTGACCAGTTCTGGTTCCTCAAAGAAAGCTCACTTCTTCTGACGCAAGATCCTGTTAGCGTTGAGTAACCACTGAGACCAGGTTTCACACTCACACACACACACACACACACACACACTCACACAAACACACACTCACACACACAAACATACACTCACACACACACACACACACACTCACACACACACGCACACACACGCTCACACACGCACACACACACTCACACAAACACACACTCACACACACACAAACATACACTCACACACACACTCACACAAACACACACTCACACACACACAAACATACACACACACGCACACACACTCACACACACACAAACATACACTCACACACACACGCACACACGCTCACACAAACACACACTCACACACACACACAAACATACACACACACGCACACACTCACACACACATACGCATGCACGCACACGCATGTACGCACACGCATGCACACACGTGTGCATCAGAATGCGAGGCCCTAGATCCAACCAAATTATCAATTCCCCAACTAGACCAAACCAATAGAGTCCTGAAAACTCAACACTTTCAATTTTTCTCAATAACACTCCTACAAGATCATTATTGATTAGTTGTTTTCCAAATGACTTCAGTGATCATTGTGTAATTGCAGCTGTGTAATTGAACAGGTATCTACAATTCTGATTGGCTGGAAGCTGTGCGTTAACACCCTTTAATGCACAAGTAGTTTGGGTCAAGCTTAATCACAGTTATAAATTCATATGCTACCTGGCCAACTAGCTAACCTGTGACCACAGCAACATGCAGAAATTCTAGAAACCTGTAGCCTGGTAAACAACTTTGTAACAAACTAAGGATCAACAGGAGCCTCTTTTTTTAATCTTTGGCAAACGACTGTAGTATAAGCAGAACAATCCACTCCACTTTGTGTGTTAAAAACCTTTAACACACACCTCATTGTGGATTATTCCTAACATAAAGTACACACACACACACACACACCAACATGCACCCCCACATACATGCATGCATACACATAGATCCACAAACACACGCACACACACACACACACACACACATATATGTACCCCCACATACACATGCAGGAAGTGTATTGTCACCCCCCGCCCCCACAGATCTTGTTTTAAAGGTACAGGGGACCTCTACTGGATGCTCTTTACTCTTCTCTCTCTCTCTGTTTGTCTCTCTCTCTCTCTGTCTCTCTCTCTCTCTCTCTCTGTCTCTCTCTCTCTCTCTCTGTTTGTCTCTCTCTCTCTCTCTCTCTCTCTGTCTCTCTCTCTCTCTCTCTCTCTGAACCCCCTGCCCCACTGACACATCGCTTCCCCTTGCAGGTGCTAAAATTACTCGGCTGCTCAGTACTTCTGCATTTGCGAAAAAAAGGCCGGAAAAAAAGCAGGGAAAGAGTGCAGGGGGGGCGAGGCCGTCAGCGAGCAGCGGCCTCCGACGGGGGCGAGCTTTGTTTTGCTCTTTCTGCGGTCAGCACACATCGCCACAGGGCTCAGTGAGGTGTCATGGTGAAGACTGAGCGGGACGCTGTGGGGGGGGGGGGGGGAGGAGGCGGGCGGGGCAGGTTCTGTACCTGCAGGCACTATGACCCTCTTCTCCTCTGTGCTGCTGTTAGGGGGGGCGGGTGGGGGGGGCGGGGGGCGGGGGGCGGGTTTTTGGGGGGGTTGGGCGGGGCAGGTTCTTTACCTGCAGGCACTATGACCCTCTTCTCCTCTGTGCTGCTGTTAGGGGGGGCGGGTGGGGGCAGGGGGCGGGTTTTTGGGGGGGGGGGGGCGGGGCAGGTTCTTTACCTGCAGGCACTATGACCCTCTTCTCCTCTGTGCTGCTGTGAGGGGGGGGGGGGGAGGCGGGCGGGGCAGGCTCTTTACCTGCAGGCACTATGACCCTCTTCTCCTCTGTGCTGCTGTTCGGGGGGGCGGCGGTCTGCGGGCTGGACCGGGGCTCTGGGTACGAGGTCTGGTACACCAGCGGCTCCCCCTCGTTACTGCTGCTTATGTGCCGGGACCTCCTGGGCACACTGCAGTCCACTGGGGACTCACGACTGGAGGGAGGGAGGGAGGGGAGAGAGGGGAGAGAGGGAGAGAGGGAGAGAGGGAGGGAGAGAGGGAGGGAGGGGAGAGAGGGGAGAGAGGGAGAGAGGGAGGGAGAGAGGGAGGGAGGGAGGGAGAGGGAGGGAGGGAGGGAGAGAGAGAGTGGGGGGAAGAGGGAGAGGGAGGGAGAGGGACAGGGGGGAGAGAAGGAGGGAGGGAGGGAGGGAGAGGGACAGGGGGGAGAGAGGGGAGAGAGGGAGGGGGAGTGAGAGAGAGAGTGGGGGGAGAGGGAGAGAGAAAAGGAGGGAGGGAGCGGGACAGAGGGGGGTAAGAGAGAGAGAGGGAGGGAGGGAGAGTGGGGGAAGACAGAGAGATACGGGGGGGTCAAGAGAGAGAAAAAGGGAGAGAGAATAAATGAGGGAAAAAGAGAGACAAGGGAAGACCAAAGCAAGAGGGGGAAAGAGAAAGAGGATGAGGGAAAGAGGGATGGAGAGAGAGAAACAGAAAGAGAGGGGGATGGTGGATTAATACACACCATTACAGTACTGCCCACTGATTTACACACTGATTTACACACCGATTTACACACTGATTTACACACCGATTTACACACTGATTTACACACTGACAGCCCGCAGAGGAGGCCTCAACACACATCATAGAGGCAACACGTCATTTAGCAGTTTTTTGAGATATCTAATTTTCAGATTTATTTTCTAGGGTTTTTTTAACTTGCTTATTTTTGATCTGTTTTAAATTATTTATATACGAAAGAAAGAAAAAGAAAATGAAAGAGTGAGTGAATGTGATAGTGGTCCTGCACGTTTGCACGTGCTCACAAGGTGTGTACACCTGCCGGACGCTTTTCCAAAGAGCAGTTAACTCTTGCTGTCCTATCAAAGCCCGTCCCCCCCTCCCCCACCTCCCCCACCAAAAAAAACCCCTGTCTCTCTGTATGAATTAACGCCCTATTTCTGCTTGGCTAAACAATCGCTTATATTCTCCACCCACTTCGATGCCTCAAGGTGTTGCTACAAATGAGAACTGAATTATGGGGTGGCACCATGGCATGACGGCTGGAGAACTGGGGCTTGTGGGTCAAATCCAAGGCCGTGGGCGTGACTCCCCGCTGGGGCACTGACGCTGTACCTGTGAGCGAGGTATTCCCCCTGAACCCCTTCAGTAAAATAGCCAGCTGAATGAGTGGATTGTGTGTAAGAATGTAATCTGCGTGCAGTTGCTCTGGATAAGAGCAACTGCTAAATGCTAAAATGTAAGTGTAAATTCTCAGGTGAGTGCCTACCTGGTGGAAAGTACATCCCCCCCCCCCCCCGTGACAGTGATGTCATTGGAACCTTTCTGGGCATGTGCGTACGTACCTCTCGCACCTGGATCCGTTGATGTGTTCTTCCTCCCTCTTCACGGCACCCCTGCCCCCCACGCCCCCCCACTCGGACTCCGGGGGTTCGGGGCTCCCCGTGGAGCCCTGGCTGAACCCCCCCGGTGATGTCATCTCCCCCTTCATGTGAACCGGTCCGTAGGTCTGCTCAAAAATCGACTGGTCCTCACTCACCACAGACAGGGCTTCCTATACGGGAGAGGAGACAGAAGAGAAACAGAGTCAAGAGTCAGCCAAGCTTGACCAGGCCAAGGGGTAACCAAGCTTAACCAGGCCAAGTTTCAGCCAAGCTTGACCAGGCCAAGGGGTAACCAAGCTTAACCAGGCCAAGTTTCAGCCAAGATTGACCAGGCCAAGAATCAGTCAAGCTTGACCAGGCCAACAGTCAGCCAAGCTTGACCAGGCCAACAGTCAGCCAAGCTTGACCAGGCCAAGGTGTAACCAAGCTTGATTGGCCCTTGAGGCTCACATCGTGGAAATGGCTGCCGTGGCTTTGGGTTACACTTGTACAGAGTTGGCCACTCTAAAAATCTAAAAAGTTTCCATATTTAATGGTTTGGCTGTGGTGAGGTTGTGCCATGCTGTTGATAACACAGTCTATCCTTCTGCGTGTTTCATTTGGTGGTGAAGTGCACTTCCTGTCTGTCGATGGCGCCAGCAGCCACTGTGCCTCGGTTCTTCCTTCAGAAAAATTTTCCAGAAAATTTGCCGGGTCAGGAGGAGCAAGTTGAAAAAATGGGGAAGAGGTCTTTCTTGAAGGAGAGTGTGTCTTGCTTTCCGAGCTACAGGTGAAATGAACGGATGCTGGCTTTTAACCACATCTCTGTTTCAATCAGAGGGTGTGGGTGGAGATGTGAGAACAGGTGGAGCTAGATCGAGATCTGAGAAACCGTCTCTTTTGAAAACGGTTTTCTGCACCCGTAAGGTGACCTGCAGGCCAAATGGCTGGTCCGTCTGTGTGTGTGTGGGTGTGCAGCAGTACGAGCTCGATGGGTAGGAGACCTGTGTGTGTGTGGGTGTGCAGCAGTACGAGCTCGATGGGTAGGGGACCTGTGTGTGTGTGTGTGTGTGTGTCTGTATGTGCACATAGGTGTGTGTGCGCGTGTGTGTGAATGTGTGTGTGTGTGTGTGTATATTTGTGTGTATGTGTATGTGCGCATGTGTGTGTGTGTCTGTGAATGTGTGTACGCGTGTGTGTGTGTATGTGGGTGTCTGTGTCTGTGTGTCTGTGAATGTGCGTGTGTGTGTGTACGTGTGTGTGCCTATGTGTGTGTGTGTGTGTGTGTGTGTATGCCAATGTGTGTGTGTGTGTGTGCATGTTGGTGGTGGGGGATGTATTGTCTTTTCAGTTTGTACGTCACTGCAGTGTTTTAGGCTGTGAACAGGAAATCTCCAGCCCCATATGCAGTGCAACCTTTTGGCACATGCCAGGGGATGGGAAATGTGTGTTGGGGGTGGGAGAGGTGGGGTGGTGGGGCTATTAAAATGTGGGTCACTTAAAGCCAGAGAACAAACTGGGAGTGTTTTTTTCTGGCAAAGTGTGGGGGGGGGGGGGCGGGGGGGGGGCGGGGGTGCAGGTCATTGCTGGCCACTGAGGAAACGGTCTTGATTAGCGTCTGTGTGCCGCTGCCCCATTGTGTGTGAGTGTGTTATTTTAGTCGCATTGTTCCAGCGTCTTGTGGCCTGATGCAGTCCTGCAGTTCCGTTTTGAAAAGCAGGTGGCGCTGTCTTTCCTCCATCCCTACTGAAATTCTCATCTCCATGCAGTCCAACAAATCCCTTTTCTTGGACCTTTTCTTTTTAGCACTCGTTAATAGAAAAAAAAAAGCTGCAGTTATTTTTACGGTTTTAAAATGTAATAAATTACACGCTGGTTTTGCATATTTATTGCCACGTTTAATACTGCTATAACATCTCGGCTGACAGTCAAACCTTTGGAAAATCTGCTTCAATTTTGGTATCAAAGCACCTGTGGGTGAATCTGCCGGGTGTGCAGACAACCCTAGCCCCACGCGAAGATTTCGACGCGAGAAAGAAGTGAAAGCGAAGGCAGCGGTCAACGCGATCTGGGGCACAGCGCGGTGCAGTGGGATTCAAACCCGCAGTCCCCTCACCGCGCCCAAACGCACTGGCCCCAGGGCGAGACGAAGGCCGGATGCTGTCCGCTGGCGCTGTCACCGCGTTAGGCGGGGTGCTGCGTCTCTGGGCTGACTGAAATAGTCGAGGGCAGGGTGTCCTTTGCCTCATTCATTGCAGAAGTGAAAGAGCTGGACTGGTGGAGGCTCCAGAGCCAATCAGAACAGAACACTCGTTTTTTTCTGATACAGAAACTTTTTTTTTTTCTTTTATGTATCCTCTGCTATTCCGCTGCTGGGGGTGCATTAGGTTGAGGTTGAAAAGATTAGATGAAATACACACACACACACACACACACACACATATACACACACACACACACACAGATACACCTTTAGGCTAATAATAATCAAAGTGGTGAGCTGTGTCCTTTGCTCAGAGATGTGAACAAGCGTGACTAATTTTGATTGAGTGTGGTGAAGCATATTTTAAGCGTACATAGCTGGCATGTGTTTTTCCCACTCATGTGGAGACATAGATAGACACGGGTTAACATGTCCACGCACACACACAAACACGCACACACACAAACACACGCACAGCCTTGCTTATAGTCACGTTAACAGCATGGATACAACGACTTACCACAGATAAACAAACAAACATGCAGAAACACAAACAGTATACAGAATCTCTCTCTCTCTCTCTCCCTCCTCCTCCCCCCCCCCTGAGAAACACACACAACCACACACACACACACACACGCACGCACAGCAAAGCATGACCACTAATACCACAACTGACTTCCTGTTCGATGAGTTTCACTGCAGGCCCGGTTGCCAAGAGAGACAATACGATGACAAAATACATCTGCAAAAATTATGCATGCCCCTGCAAGAAAGTAGGGCTGCTGAACCCTGGACCTGAAGTACCCCCGTGTCTGCTGCTTCTCACTCCAGCCTGTCTCCTCAGTACTGCAGTGTTGCTGCAGCCATCCCTACGTTCCATAATTCAGTGCTGAGACATAGCCCTGCCCCCCCTCCCGTTTTTTTAAGTGAAGAGGGGGCACCCAGTCCACCCTCCTATGCCTCTGTGCTCGTGCATTACAGGCAGGAGGAAAGCAGGTGGGGATGGGATCACAGCGCAGGGGATGGTAAGGTGCTCTGGCCATAAAGGGGGAGGGGGTGGTGTTGGGAGGGGGGTGGGGCGTGTTGGTTGTTGGATATGTATGCGGGTATGTGGGTCAGCTATGGACGGCACAACACGAGCTTGCTCATGCTGAAAAGCAACAGAGCTTCGTGTGCTTTGCCTTTCAACTCCTAACTTTCCACAAATTGTTTTGCTTCTGCGAGCAGGCTGCCCACACGGTCAGCATTTAGGGCGCTCCAGGGCGTACGATTACAGTGATGTGATTAGAACATTCTTGACTGAACATTCTAATGCTGATGTCACAATCACTACTGGTCATTGAAAGCGATGGGGCTCTAGAACAGTAACTTAGAATTTTGAAGAGAAAAAAAAACTTTCCAAAAAATCTACTCTTGAGGGTTAATCAATACCAAATGAAATCTCTTTCAAAGGGAATCATCTGCACATAGACAACTGAGCCATCTGATTAAAAGTCCTTAATAAACATATTTGCAACTTGAATGTCTGTTTCTGTCATGATATGCCATTAAGAGGGTCCATCAAATTGCAGATAAATCTGGAAATAAAACCACCATACACTGGGCCAGAGTTGAGTACCACTGTAGACAAATACCCAAACAAATACCCAGACACAGTCCAGTACCCAATAATGTTGAGGGTTCATGTACTGAGCTGGGTGCAATGCTGTTGCTATGTTACCAATCAAAACACAGCACCAATGACACTTTGCAATCAGTCCACAACATAGAAGTCACAATCATAGAAGCAATCCCCCCATTTCAGACCAGCAGGCCTTCCGCTGCCTGCAATTGAAACATTAACATGGAAAGATAAGAGCTGGACATTCATGCTTCTAATCCAAAAAGCTCTGAAATTTCATGCAACAGATTAAATTCACGCATGCATAAGAGTTAAAGAGTTAAAGAGTAGGTTTTGTTTTTTGTTTTTTTCAAAATTCAAAGTCGGTGTTCTAGAATTCGATCGTTTCTAATTATCAGTAGTGATTGTTACATCAGCATTAGAATGTTCAGTTACGAACATTCTAATCACATCAGCAAACCTTGGGGTACGCATGTTCACATTGAGCAGTTGAGTACGAATCAGTGTGTTACTAAAGGGCCTCCTGTAGTAATTCTTCTGTTGTCTGTTTCCATGCATGAGGCCCAGAAGCTCTTTCGGTAGATTGCACAGTTCGCGGCCGCACTGTGGCAGATACTTTCCGTGTCAAGTTTCAGCGCAGTTCAGTTTCAGGTGCCAACGACTGGCTTCATAATTTGTGCCTGTAGTAATTTGTCTTCCGAAGACTGTCAAACGGGACGGCGAAGAAGCACACATTCCACTACAGGCCGACCAACGCCACGCGACATTCGCTGTTCCTGGAAGCCACAGGTGAAACAGCACTGTGCACCCGCTTGCGCAGAATACAAACTTCGCGTTTCCCAAAAGGAGTGCAACTGTCTTTTGTTTTTGTTCATTCAGAAACAAACATGAGAATGGATTTTCCCCATAAATCGCACTGTTCAATGTTGAATATATATATATATATATATAATTTATGTATTTTTGGATACCCGTTCAAACTGAAATTAGGTCTATTCAGTGTTCAGTGCTTTTAACTGGCACAAAAGTTTCCATTAATGTTGCATTGAAATCTTTGTAGAATAATGCCATTGCTTCTAATGACATCCATGGTCAATCTTTGTTTGTAAGCGGGTGAAAAACATTTTTCATTATTACACAACTGTAGGAAGCTAATTTACATTGGACTGCTATTCCATTTTTGAGAAAATATTCATAACATACAGTATTTATATGGACTACCATAGAATAATGACTGTCTACTGCTGTTTTAAGAATACAGATACCAATCAATTTGATATTTATATAGCACCCAATTTGAAATAAAACATGCTTGGCTATATAATCAATCACAGTAGAATGCTTAACTTGACCTTCTCATGTGTCATACTTCAACAAAACAGTATGTCCCTTCTAAAAAAATAAAAAGGTTCCTCTCTATAGCATGGCTTAAGGATAAACCTGAATAAGTACTTTCTCGAAATAAACATTAGCATCTGAAACATACAAACTGACAGTCATAATAAACATGTATATTATTTTTTTTTTTTAAAACGATTTTCAAGTAATTATTAATGCTTCATCGTTTTGTCCCCCTGTTCTGCTTCATTGGATGAGTATTCTCACAGTATCCGGAAATGCCTCCACTTACTAAAAGCTACTATCACCCAAAAACTGGCTGCCCACAAATAGCTGTATCGGTGATATTAACATTACATTTGTAAAATAAATTAGTTGAAGAGAACTATTCTTGTGTACCCTGGTTTTGGGAACCGAGACTGAATTGTTAGTGGTTACCATCCGTAAATTACTTTTATTTAATTATCGAATTGCCCAGCTATGTTCATTTTTTTTTTAATTGTTATTTTTTAAAGAGTGGGTTGATTGGAAGAATCTGTACAAATGTTAACAACTGAACAGCTCTCTACAAGCTCATGCGCCCAATGATGTGTTTGCTCTCAAGTTTTTTTCAGAGAGCAGGAAAGAAGAAGTAGACGAGCAGTCGAGCTGATTCTGCACAGGAGTGAGCAGCTGCATCTTAGGCTGCAAAAACACGCTGCGGTTTTCACAACTTTTTTTTTTTTTTTTTTTTTTTTAACGCAGCAACATTAGAAAAATGGCGGGTTGCCCAAAGTAGATAAAAGGCCAAGCTTATGTTCAACAAATATAGGCGTTCGTTTAAGTCCGTTTTAATTATTCTACGATACACGTCGCACAATTGGCAACATTTTTTAAACACAATGTGTTGATTTTTCTTACATCTAAAGAACTTTTCTGTTTTCTGAAAGTCTTTGTTGCTTTTTTGGTGTGGAGGGAGCGGAAGTGTGTGCGGAAAGCCTGAGGTTTAGAGACAGGAAACCTGCAGAGTTCAGATAACGACACCTGACAAGCCCCTACCCTGCAGTTTACTATAAATTATTCTTAAAATAACTGCCCTGGACGCGAGACACTGGCGCGCGATGGTCGGAGCTGCCCACTGGGAAAAATGTTTTAATTGGTAACCGAATATTTCATAAATTGCCTTTGCCACTCCGTATAAATCTCAATTTAATCATCGTTAACCGTTCGCTTGTGGTTTTGAAACTTGTAAGCAGGTGTTTGGGTTTAGAGTGTAAATGTGGCCTTCTCGCGCGCTCTTTAGAAACAGTTTATGTGACTAAGACGGGTGGGGTTATGGAAGGATTGCTATGGTGTAACCTCTGCCAGTAAAAATCTTCATCTAATAATCTAATTTGAAAAAGACGACAGAAACATTTAGCGTTCTTAAAAAATATGCTGGTGGCTTGCTTATGGACAGAAAAAACAAATGGTTTATTCTGGAATTAAATTCTGTTTTCTACCATTTTATTTCCTTTAACAGTTAACACAGAACTACAGCCTTATGATTAAAAAGTAGCTTTAAGTAATAGGGCCTTTAATGCGTATCGTAGAACTAGGCCGAATCACAACTGAGACAGGCAATGACCAATGTATGTTTAAGAAAACAAAAACACTGATGTAGGCTACGTTAGGCCTACTGCATCACATCATAATGTATTTGCAATAACACATTTTCATGCGCATTCGTATGAAATTGGACGGGCGATTAAATAAATAGGCTACTGTTCAGTTCCAACAATTAGAAAGCATTCCTTACTAAGCTTCTGTTCCCCGAACATTGGTTGGAAAACAACTGCTCACGTGACAAGGAGTTCGACTGTAGCCTAACTAACTTTGCGAGGTTTAAAGTTAGAAAGTATACGACAAGGTATAGGCTACTTGTAAATCCGTTGGGAAAATACTCAGTATACTGAGGCGGATTTACATTTTGGGATTTTACAGACGCTCTGACCCACCGACACTCGTTTTTTCCTCTGGAGAAATTAATATTGTGCGAACAGAGGCAGCTCAACGTTATAGTCCTGTACTCCTGAAATTAACTGTTGACCGTTATCTTCACTTCATGGCTGATTTTAGACGTTCGCATTAAGAATAACACCGCAATGTCAATGAAGGCATACACTTAAAATAATAGGCTACACTTGTGCTATATAGGCCTCAACTTTGGTGGCAGGAAGATGCTAGTAAATATAATGTTTTCAGTGGTATTTGTAGTTACATTCTGTGACGATTTGTTGACTTCCTCTTTTAAAAAATAAGTTTTAAACCATTTGCAGGTACAGTTTCATTTTTTATTGTGCTCAATCTCCATGTTCGAGACAGCAAAACTAAGGAAGATGTCGGAGTGTGAAAGATACAGGTTATAGTCTTCAGTGCCCGGTACGTCATTGTCAAAAACATAAAATTGCGTAAAATATAAATTGCCTATAGGTTCTAAAATGGCGTGGTTGCATCGCCTACTCTCTAAAAAGAAGCAATGGACTATAGCTGCTAAATATGGATTAAATTTCAGCAGCATATTAAAGGAACGATTTTAAGGCAAACTACTGAAAGCAAAGTTGGATTATTATAGTTTCTGGAAATTGTCGTTTTGTACGTGCCACTGCAACGGAAAATAGGCCTGTTCAGTGTTAAATAAACTCTTACAGAGTTTATATGAGTCCACTATGGCCAGAGTGGACTCATATAAACTCTGTTTGAGTCAATTAAAACTGGACATTTTACTGTGCTGCAATTTGCCCAAAGGTTGAGGAAGGCCAATCTCATTGTCATTGAAGCAATGTTTTACTAATTCATTTTATAATTTTTAAATGTAAAAATAAAATGTTATATATGACTATATGACTATATATATATATATATATATATATATATATATATATGCACTCTCTCTTACGGCAAACAACGATAGCATGTATGTAATACGGGCTATCGGGTATGGTGTTACGCTCTCTCATTTGTTGGAAATAGACAAAATGCCTGCCAAACATGAAAAATGTAATTTAGTCTATATTATTTCAAATTATGACAAGTCTACATATTTAAATCTTTAAAGTTAAGTGCTATCTAAATCTTTATTTTTAAAAATCACAGGTACCGGTCATCTCGCAGAATTCAGTCTTCCAGCTTTTTGGAAAGGAGTCCTTCTTGTATCCAATAGCTTGAAGGCTCGAGAGCCACCTGCGTCGAGCGCGCCAATGCATTCCGAACACAACTTTTTTTATTTGTTTTTTTTTAAATCTGATATTCTTGATAATTCGTTTTTTAGTTTTTTAAAAAAACAAAAAAACAATTGCATTTTTATACTGATTATTATAACATATCAATATTTCTTCATGTCAGTTTTTTTGAGATGACCAAATTTGTTAAAACCAAAAACTGGAGCGCCAAAAAATAAAACAAATGGAAATCAGGGTTTTAACGTCCCCTTCTGTTCTGGACGCCATTTAGTTTTATCTGACTCTAAATGTTGTAGTGGTTTCTTGTGTTATTAAAGAGCCGACATACAACCACGAACGGGAAGGAAGAGGAAATTTTGTACAAGAAGGAAAGAGTGGGGACCTCGCATCACCGCGTCGTCTCTCTCACTCTACAGAAAGAGACCTGCTAACCGACTCAGTGGGTGGCTGCGCGCAACTCATTTTCAGAAACAACATGAAAACAGCAGAACTAGATCAACCGCCTACCTTAATCGTACAATCCATTGCAGCTGACGCTCAGTCTGTGAAGCTCATGTATTATAGGTTTTATCGAGCACTTTGTAAACTAATTTGCTTTGTTGCCCTGTCGTAATCGCATCGACTCCAATGCACAGGCGCGTTTATGCCTCGGCTCAAACCATTGCAGCAACAATTTTCACTTTGACCATAACCGGATGACGATTTTTTTCGCTCTCTCTCTCTTTTCTAAAATTGGGAAGTGAAGTCACACTAAGCATTAAAGCTTGTTCCCTATTGGTGAAACAAAAACATTTTTTAAATTTCTTAGAAAATTACGCGTTTTTTTTTTCTTATGATAGATTTAAACGGCAGATTGGTGGGACTACTTTTAGAGAGTTTTTATGCTCTGTCCCTGCATACAAACTTATTTTTTAAGTACGTTAGGTACTATTTCTGCTTCCAGAATAAAGTTGCTATTATATTTTTTTGTGTTTTGGCATTTCACTTACCTTCATATTTGAATGTTTGGACTGTTAATTGATTCATACAAACATTACAAAAAAGGAATTAATTTTATGGACAGTATGCAAAAAGTTGTGTAAGTCGCTCTGGATAAGAGCGTCTGATAAATACCTCTAATGCAAATGTCTGTAGTGCGGTAGATATGCATTATCAATTTTATTTTGATGTTTTTACAGCCTGGAATTTTTAATTTCGTGCAATTCACATATTTGTGTTAAGATGGTGGACTTTTGGGCTCAAGTCATACTTTATATATTAAAATATGAGCGTTTCAGCCTTGCAATTTTGCAGTATTGCTAAATGTTGTTTACTAACTCAACAACATGGCAAGCCTATGGCGATCAATGATGGCAATAGTGAACGCACTCTTGCCGTTTTCCTGTTGCCTGTCTAAATATGACCCCGGAAATGGCACTTCAAGCTCAAAATTTCGGACCACAAAACCTGCACGCAGCGATATCGCCCCCCCCCCCCGACCCCCCATTAAATGGTGTCCATTAATACACTTCAAAACACAAGCGGACACGACGTCATTCTTGATTGCTACTTTAGCCGACTCGACCAAATCACCATCTATCGACGAGTTGTAAAAGTGCATCTTTCATCTCCTGCATGTAACCTGTCATCCTTAGACCGTCTTAAATGTTTCTGTTGGATGGCCTATATACTGTAAATGTGCATGTAAACATCAACAACACAGAGCCTTCTTTTGAGCAAAATTTAGTTGCTGTACGAAACGTATTGCTTTATGACCAATTTAGGCATATAGTATCTCTGATTTGGGCACTTAAAAGCAAGAAAATTAGCATTTTAAAAATGCTTAAAATTTTTTTTTTTTTTTTTTACCATTTTTATTTTTACGTGACAGACTCGACGATCGTGTTGATTTTGATCTAATTTCATAATTGATCACTTGTATTAAGTGTAAGTCCAAACGTATTTAGTTTTCAGTTCTGTTATTCCGCATGTTTATTAATATATTAGTTTAAATTAGGTCAACCTTTTCGTATTGGTCTGTGGGTATACAGATATGTCTACATGGATGGTAGGCAGACAATGTCAGAGCGGAATTTTAATTTGTCTGTCCGACGCTCTTTTCTGTTCATTAATTTAAAAAAAAAAAAAAAAAAAGATAATCAATCATTGCCCTTGAGTCGTCGATCAGGTGCTTATGTAACCTGAGTCTGGTTGTGTCCTTGTCTGGATACTGGGGGGGGGGGGGCGGTCTCAATCACGACTCGTGTCTCCAGCACCGTGAGCTCAAGCTGGCCACTCACTTTTCCAGATGTGATTTTTTTTTCTGCTGAGAGAGAAAACGGCCACGCGGCCACGACTGTTTGTTTTTACAGCGTCCTTGCAGTGGTCTTATCTACTCTCGCCACGCACGCCGTGATTTCAGAGTTTTTACTTACCTCTTTACTGGCCATTGTTTAGTTTAATGGGTCCCAAGAGTTTTTTTTTTTTACTTAGAGATATGCACAATGTGTCAGACTTTAAACAACTCGTGCAGCCAACTTTACAAATATTTTTAACAAAAAATAATTTAGTAACCATGGTGTAATATTTATGATTTTCTATGATTCATGCGTTTAGCCTATATATATATATATATATATATATAGTTTGTGGCGTGCGTTCGTTGCGTGTATGTGTGTATGAACACAAAAATCTCTAAAATTGTCAATTTTCACAAACGCATTTTAAAATGTTGCCTATTTACATAGAGTTCATTCACAATTTACATTTATAATAAAATTTCGTTTTTTCCAAGCACAATAGAAAAAGTGTAGAAGCATTAGATTCGCTTTCAGATTTTTCCACTGTTTAACAAGTAAATTGACTAATTTGATCGCTCATTTTCATATCAATTCCCAAAATACCCGAGTGCCTGAATGTGTTCATATCTTCAAATCGTGCTAATTATCATTATGTTTTGTTTTTAATGGCGATACCCTGAATGATGCAAGGCGATTTCGTTGTCCTCTGTTTATTGTCCGCACTTCATATGTGCAAAACATTGGCTATATATACTATTAGGCAATGTCACAGCCTATGAAGAGATGTTAATATATAGTCTATCAGATAATCCGATTATTCCGATCCAGTGGCTATTTATTATCTTATCTGATTGAGGAGCGTTCAGGCGCCTAAAGATACGGTTACCAGATTGCAATCCATGATGGGAAAACGTATCTACTAAACTCTACAAACATGGTGCACATAGACTGCATGCTAAAAATGCCTAGTTAAACGGAGGTTATTTTAAACAGAACTGTAGGGCTAACCAGATATATTGGACACAACATCATCGGGTTGGGTGGCAATCTTGTTCAGAAGACCTCATCAGATTTTTTTTGGGGGGGAAATATAGCCTACCAACATCTCAACTTTTTCCTGCAGCAATATAATCGTGACTGCCATTTCTGTCGTTAGTGTTACTATTGTTTGTAATAATTATTCGTCTATTATTACTGCGACTCAAAATTGTCGAAGTAGCCACCGCTATTTTTTGGCAGGCCTAGTTGCAGATTAGGCCTTACTGTTACTTTTATTTGGCCCAGTTGTAGAATTATTAGTGATGCCTAAACTAAGTAGTCAGAGGACTAGTGATGTTATTTTCGTTTTCATAAGTGTTGTGTGTGCCTTGATTTACAGAATGGTTCATTGACATCATTGGATTTCTTTGAATGGACGAGGTCTGGGTGGCTCCCTAGACTGTCGTGGCCTCGATGTGACGTCACAGACTGCTAGACCCTCTGTTTTTGGCGAGGGGAGTCACGAAGCGGAGGGCATTCCTTAGCGCTCCATCGGGCCACGCCCTTCACGCGCAGCCTTTTTATAACTGTCGCGTCCTGCAGGGAAAGAGACGGCATCCTTCTACCTCAGAACACAGAACTGCAACCCACCAGTTACTTCCTGAGGACTATTGAAATTATACGATCAACTCAAACTAACGGAAGGTAAATTATAAGTAAGGTATTATGTCACGTGCCTGCTTCGTTTATTGTTTTATTTTCTTAGTCGTGCATTTTGTAGTTTTCGGAAATCAATATTCTCACTACGCCGGATCGGGATATTATATATTTTCGATTACTGTGTACAGCTGGTGAAACCACCTGCGACCCCGGTGGATTCGGTTTTACACGGGCACACTTTGAGTAGTACAGGTTATAATTTAGAAATCTTATATTACAGGGCTGTGTCCCTATCCTACCTCGTCCAAAGTTCTGGTATGAATTGTTGGTGATGCGTATTGCGGCTATTGACAAAGGTATCAGGTGAAATACGACGTGTTTAGAAAAATAATTGTTAGTTATTCGTGCGCAATGTTGGATTTGCATAGATGTAAGGTAATGTAACGATGACAATAGTCAACACTTGAATTCTTCAGAAACCATAACAACAACTAAAAAGGGTCGATTATGCTGTTGAAGTAAAATGAGACTTCGTGGTGTAGTACTGTATAATGATTCAGATTAACACAAATACGACAGCAATAGCCTACTTTTCAGAAATGTTATATAACTGTTTATGTTAAACTCTATACTTCATTGTTTTTTTTTTGTCTTGTGTTGTTCAAACATCACGTTGAAATATGATAACAACATTTATTTACCAAATCTAAGCACATTTTCAGAAAAAACACCAACCAAAGTATCAGGAAAATTGTCCATGCTCTTACACTCTCATACCTTCTTTGTGTTGTTTTACAGATGGAAATGTATCAATCTGGTTATTATATTGAGGACTTCAGAACACAGGAAGTCCCGGCTGGATTTGACTTTGGATCATATGGTAATGAGATGATTTTATTCAACTTGAATGTTGCTGCTACCATTACTACCTATATACTAGCATCATTCATTAACTCCAGTATTTTTAACGCTTCTTATAATGCTTCTGCTACAGTTACTATTTAGGGGAAGAGTCAGGTTTTAATGCTTTTTTTCCTGTAACATTTTCCTCAGTTTTCTGTGCAAAACATTTCCTCTGTCCTTCAAACCTTCAGCCAGGGCTGCAATAGTTTATAATTTTCCAAAGGTGGACCTTGACTATCCAAAGCTGTGTGCTGTCGGAACTGTGGGCCTTGTCAGGAAATGGCTGTGTTGCAGAGTTTGAAATATTTCTTTTAAAATGAAGGGATGGGTGGGGGGTGGTTGCAGTCAGGTTAGAGACACTCTCTCTCTCACTCCCCTCCTCTCTCTCTCTCTCTCTTTTCCTAATCCTTTCCTCCAGACTTCCGCCTCCAACAGATTGAGAGCACCCCCCCCCCACCCCAACCCCCTTCCCCACATCACCACTCTGTCACACGCCTAATGCATTCATTTCCTCCCCAGACCTCCCTGTTTCTCCCCTTTTTCTGGGGACGAGCTGGAGAGAGAGAGAGAGAGAGAGACAGAGAGAGACAGCAAGAGAGAGAGGGGGGAGAGAGAGACGGAGAGAGAGAGTGAGAGAGAAGGAGAGAGAGCGAGAGAGAAGGAGAGAGAAAGAGAGAGACAGAGAGAGAAGGGGGGAGAGAGAGAGACGGAGAGAGACAGCGAGAAAGAGAGGGGGGAGAGAGAGAGACGGAGAGGGAGAGAGAAAGCGAGCCAATTTCTGGTGCAAAGCCGTAGTTGTAGCTGCAGCAACGATGGGCCCCGTAGTCATTCTCGTAGTCATCATGAAGGAGCGTTTAGTAATCAGATTGGTCATTGCCCTCTGCTCAGCTCCCACGCTTGGTGAGGAAGCAGAAGCAGTGGCCCATTGCCCTGCAGCAAGTCAAAACACTGCAGTATACTGTAAACATGTGGGAACAGAATAATGATAAATATATTTGACGGCAATGGATTTTAAAAAAATTGAAACAATGCAATATATGAACAAGTGGCATTAATGTGCACATTTACCCATATATTGTGCATTGTTGCAGTAAGCAATTAGTATATTTTATTTGAATATATTTCAATAAATTTGCAAAAGGGTTGAATTTTTATTTGACCCCCCCCCCTTTTTTTCCTCTTGTTATCTGCCAGCAATTTGATTTCCCGCTGTGTCCTGTCTCTTCCCCTAGACTTCAGTGGTGAAGACTTATCTTTCCTATCAGATAGCAGTGGATCAGGGCAACAGATGTACACAGAGGCTTATGGGGACCACCACAAAGATATTCAACTCTATGGCTCCAAAGGTATACGGCATATTGCCTATATCCGCCCCCCCCCCCCCCAAGAGGTGTTGGCATAGCACACTAACATTTGCATATCCCTCTTTTCAAACTTTCGCATTCAACTGCAACGTGCCACAACTTCATTATCTGAGACTAAAACCTTTCCACCCATTTTTTAAAATTATTTAATAAAATAAGGTCGTGACATTTTGGATTTCTAATTTTGCCTGCGGGGGCTGTGGAGCAGATTACTATTACACAGGTGTGTGCCTGCACTTCCTAACGCCAGCGTTCCTTTCTCTCAGGGAGCCCCAGTGGCGCTGGACTGTTCAACCTGGATGCGTATCATGAGTTCAACGGCTGGACAGTCTACGCCAACGGTGAGCTTTCACTTCGCCCAATCAAGCTTACCTTGCGCTCTCAAAACAGACGTGTTAAAGACAACGCATAAACGTGCCGTTTTTTAACACACTGCCATGTCTAGTTAAGGACAGGTACGTTTTGTGTTACTTTCAACACAAAAAAAGTTTTAAAAAGTTAACGAAGTTTAAAAAAAGTCTCCCTTCATAACACATAAATTGTACTACACACAAGTAGTAACTTTGAGGGGGGGGGGGGGGGGGGGGGGGGGGGGATGTGCTGAAATTACCACAAAAGTAGTATGCTAACACAAAAGTGTGTTAGATATTAACGCATCCGTTTCGAGAGTGCAGTTCCCGGCCTACATTTGGACTGGCCAGCGCGGCCTGAGTAACACAGTTCGATCATCAATCACGGCCGTCTCTTCCTGCTCTGAACTGCAGGCGCTTCCGGCGTCGACGAGTCGCAAATGGGGTTCCAGGAGTCGTCGCAGACGTACCAGGACCTGCTGCCGTCCTGTCCCCAGACTCAGAGCCGGCAGTTCAGCCCAGTGCCGGTGGACAACCTCAGCCCGCAGGGTGTGGCCTCCAACACTCTGGACCAGCTGGGTAAGAGAGACGAACGGGAGCGATGGGAGGAGGGCGTGCGTAAAAGCTCCATGTGAAATCGAATTTGTTTTTTTTTGTTTTTTTACGTATCGTAACTTTTGTGCGCTGACGGAAACACTCTGGCCGGTGCTGTCTTATAAAAAGCTATTTTAAATCTCAATGAGACTTTTCTGGCTGAATAAATGAATAAATAAATAAAAATAAGTGTTAGAAAAATAAGCGTTGGACTGAGGTATGTGTTGAATAGTCGTCGTGTGATCACGTGACCTTCGTAGACATGGGAGATTCTCGTGAGGCAAAACGCTCCTTTCTTTTTGTCGCTGGGATTTTAAAAACATGGTTTTCAATAAAGCATTTAACGATCATATAACACAATATAACAAAGAAACGGTTTTGAGAGAAAAATGGCCACTTTGTGTTCCTAATGTTCTTTAAATACCGTTTCGTTGCCTCGTGTCCTCATTTTCATTCTTAGTTTATATACATATTATGACTTCTGATTTTTTTCATTCGTCTTGGACAATACCATGTATATGTGCTACCCAGTGATAACAGCGAGCATACCGTGAACATGACATCATTTTAGGAGACAAAGTGTCCTAAATCCTTATGCATTGCACAGGTGATGCTGATCGCACCTACGTGCACCAGAACGGGAAGCTTTTTGAAAGCGGGGGCCAGAATGTGACCCTGCCCTTCTGGTCCGACTACCCATCTCCCGGATACTGCCCGCCCATTCAGAACCACCCGGTCTCCTGCTCCTCCTCACCTACCGCTCAGCCCTCTGACCAATACTGCCCCCGTGTGGCCAAACGCAGGAGCGCACATCCTCAGAAATCGGAGACGGAGGGCGAGCACTCTGGAATGTCGGCGTACACAGGTGAGAGGGCCACATTTTCATCTAAATCCAGAAGCGCTGCTTCCTCTTCCTCTAGAAAGGACTTTCTAATTGGCACACAATTTCTTTGCCATTATTACACCTCACTGTAAATGGTAAAAAACATAACAAGAAATTGTTGCCCAATGTGGTTCACAGAAAAATGATGATAATTTAAGTCACAACAACACAGTAAAAAATGAAGAGCAGTTGATAAATGTTATGAAGATAAAATAAGAGATTTTAAAACAAAAATGGAAAGAAAATGAATCACAATCCACAATAAAAATGCTCATTACCCAGCCATGTATTATATCTTTATTTGTAAAGGATTACATTAATATAATCAACATTTTATTATAAGCACAATATGATAATTAATACAGAAAGTTAATACAGAAATATAAGTAGAATGGGAAATACAAAGATTTTCTGAAAAGCCTTTTGGGATATTTTCTAAAAACTTCATCAAATCATTGGTGACAAACATTTTAGAGACCAAGATGAATAGTCTGGCGGCATAACAACTGAAGGCAGTTTCTGAATGTCATTTGGAAAACTAGGCAGTTAGCAGACAGTCTTATGCAGAATAACTTACGTAAGTAAGTAACAAATTCCATTTTTGCACTAGTGTGGAGAATGTGTGACGTCTGGCAAAGTCTCACCTATCTCTGTCTCTCTACCTCCCTCTCCCTCCCTCTATCCCTGCCTCCCTCTATTCCTCCCTCTCTCTCTCCCTCCCTCTTTCCCTCTCTCCCCCCTCCCTCCCTCTCTCCCTCTCTCTCTCCCCCCCTCTCCCTCCCTCTCCCTCTCTCCCCCCCTCTCCCTCCCTCCCTCTCTCCAGGCTCGGGGCCCATCCAGCTGTGGCAGTTCCTGCTGGAGCTGCTCCTGGACTCCGCGTGCCGCTCCTTCATCTGCTGGACGGGAGACGGCTGGGAATTCAAGATGTCCGACCCCACTGAGGTGAGACCGTCAGCATCACCCCGCCCCCCAATCAATCCCTCCCCCCCCCCCCCCCCCCCCCCCCTCCCCCACGCCCCCCCCACCATCCCACCATCTCTTTTCAGGCTCTGTGCGTTAATGGTACCGCGGGCCTACATGCGCTTAAACAGGAGTGTGACGACACATCAATCCGGATCGACGCGTTGGTTCAAAGGGCAGCAATTTTAGAGTGTTGGGTTTTACAGTGTGGGGTTTTAGAGTGTTGGGTTTTAGAGTGTGGGGTTTCAGAGTGTGGGGTTTTAGAGTGTGTGGTTTCAGAGTGTGGGGTTTTAGAGTGTGGGGTTCTGGAGTGTTGGGTTTTAGAGTGTGGGGTTTCAGAGTGTGGGGTTTTAGAGTGTGGGGTTCTGGAGTGTGGGGTTTTACAGTGTTGGGTTTTAGAGTGTGGGGTTTCAGAGTGTCGGGTTTTAGAGTGTCGGGTTTTAGAGTGTGGGGTTTTAGAGTGTGGGGTTTCAGAGTGTGGGGTTTCAGAGTGTCGGGTTTTAGAGTGTTGGGTTTTAGAGTGTGGGGTTTTAGAGTGTGGGGTTTCAGAGTGTCGGGTTTTAGAGTGTTGGGTTTTAGAGTGTGGGGTTTTACAGTGTTGGGTTTTAGAGTGTGGGGTTTTAGAGTGTGGGGTTTCAGAGTGTTGGGTTTTAGAGTGTGGGGTTTCAGAGTGTCGGGTTTTAGAGTGTTGGGTTTTAGAGTGTGGGGTTTTAGAGTGTGGGGTTTCAGAGTGTCGGGTTTTAGAGTGTTGGATTTTAGAGTGTCGGGTTTTAGAGTGTTGGGTTTTAGAGTGTGGGGTTTTAGAGTGTTGGGTTTTTGAGTGTGGGGTTTCAGAGTGTGGGGTTTTAGAGTCGCCAGGTGCAGCTCGTCACGTGGCGTTGCATGGCGACCCTGGCCTGAACGGGGCTCGACCCCTTCCTGTGTTCTGCGCCCCGTCTCCCAGGTGGCCAAGCGGTGGGGGCAGTGCAAGAACAAGCCCAAGATGAACTACGAGAAGCTGAGCCGCGGCCTGCGCTACTACTACCACAAGAACATCATCCACAAGACGGCGGGCAAGCGCTACGTCTACCGCTTCGTCTGCGACGTGCAGAGCATGCTGGGTAAAACCGCGGGGGAGGTGCTGGCCAGCCTCAACGTTCTGCCCGCGGGCGCGGAGCCCCCGCCCCGGTACCTGCAGCCCCCCGCCCCGACGACGGCGACGGCGGCGGCGTCCGAAGACAAGGCGGACGGGTGGCTGTCGCAGTGAGCGGGAAAAATTCGGCGGAACTCTGATCCTCCGGGTCCCGTGAGCTGACGCGTTTCCGTCCGAGTCGAGCGGCCTCACGGAAAAAAACACCTCGCCGAGCCACAGCTGTAACCCCGTCGCGCTTCTTACGGGTCTTTCCGATCAGAGGGGGTGACTTTTCGACCGTGTGAAACCAGACCTGTGCCACTGCCGGCCGTCTGTGTTGCTGCGGACAAAAAAAAATATATATATTTGCGTCGGCCAAGCGGTTGCACGTCTGGACTCCAGTAACAGGTCAATTCACCCGGTATCAAAAAATCTTTAAACTTTTCTTGTACAGGTTTGGGATTGAGGAGGACATGAGAATTTCTTCAAAAAAAAATGGTGTTGTTCTGGTACTAAGGAGTATGAAAGTCAGTTAGCACCATTTTAGGTTTAATTCAAGTCGATCCTTCAATTTTGGAACCACTCGTCTCTTGGTTTATTGAAGTTGCAGATTACCTGTGGTATGACAGTGGTTTGTCAGACCCATAAACCAACATTTAATCTAAAAATACCAAATTAATTCACCGGTGTTATTATTCATGTTCTATCATACCAGCATCTCAGTTAAACCGCCCGGTTTATACAGCTACAGGTGGAGGGTACCTATATTTTCTTGTCTTTACTGTCACTTACTTTTAAACTCTTTAAAGAAAAAAACAACTGGGTGGTATTTTTCTTGTGCTTACACAAGACGGTCCTGTTTAACTCTTGATTTGTATTTCCTTTACGTATAGCTATAATTGTGCAGGAAAGAAATACCTGCGGGGTTTTTAGAGTACCTTACTTGTCAGCTTCGATGATTTTTGTGATCTACCTCTTCTCTGTGTGTCGACAGCGTTGCGTTGAAATGTCCAACGCAACAGTAGCTCGCAAATGTGTAGCACGACTTGTCCAACTTTCTACGTGTCCATTTAGAAGTAATCTACCACCATGCGTAGTCAAAACATGTAAATAAATTGTATATAATTGAAAATAACTTTTCTGTGGCTGGTTTTTTTTTTTTTTTTAAATCCTGAACGACTGTTTGAGGCGGTTGTCTAACAACCCGCACACATGAGCCTACTCACCTACAGACCGAGCGAATTAGCTCCCGCTCGGTCTGGAGCCTGGTTATAAAGTGCTTCCCAATGGCGTTCCACTTTATCTCCACTCAGCTTTCCAGGATAGGCTCATCACAGCTTCTGCCAAGTCAGATAAATGGTGGCATGAAGGCAACAGCTCTGTTAACAGTTTACTTTGTCCCCCAGTGCACATGCTGACTTGAAATAGGGGTGCTTGACTGCGCTGTGGAGAAACAAGGCGGGAAGTGGAATAACTTACCAGAGCAACACCACTCGGGACAGTAAGTTTGTGCAGGGGCTCGAAACCTACATTTAAAAATTCTGCCCAACAACACTGGTTACTGGCTTGTGATTGGTGCATGAGGAGTTAACACTAACTGAAAAAAAAGAGGTTGGTTAATGGCATGCAGTAAGCAACATGACTGTTAACAGTTTACTTGCTGACTTGAAATAGGGGTACTTGACTGCGCTGTGGAGAAACAAGGCAGGAAGTGACATCACCAACCAGAACAACACCACTCTGGACCTAAACGATGGGGTACGCTGCCAGGTGCTGAGTAATGCAGTGCTGAGGCCTAGTAACTCGCAGGCTGGCACATCTGAGCTGAAGCTGGACCTTTTCAACCAGAGCTTCCCCCGCTCCCTCACCATTCACCCACTCCCAGACAGGTGGTGGAAACTGGTTTAGGCACATACCGAGCGAAGGGATGCTGACACAAAGGCACGATTATGCAAACTACGAGAAGAAAAACAAAAAAAAAAGCTGTGGCATTTGGTCCGCTGAAGAAGCAGAGATTGGTCTCGGTCACGCCAGCTGGCAGAGAGGGCATACACACCTGGGTTGCGTTAACCAATCAGCCCAGGTGCTTAAAGGTGTTTCTCTCTCTCTCTACGGTTCGGGGACCGAGACGGGGTGCACACACCAGGAGAACAAGTTTTTTGTTTCTCTGTTTTTGTTTTTGTTTCTCTGTTTTTGTTTTCGTTTCATTTCATCTCATTTCATTTCAGTTTTGTTTCTTAGAACATGGCGAAGCAAAGAGAAAGTAAAACCACCGCTGGAAAGTGGGAGGAGCCAGTCCGGTGGAAAACAGGCCAGCCATGAGCAGCGCACGGAAAAGTGGTCGCTCTGTTTTACTTTCTTTCGCCTTTCTTATTTTCGCTTCTTGTTTTAGTTTATTGTTTTTGACCAGAGCCCGTGAGGGAGAAGGGTGAAGATGTTTTGTGTGTGTGTGCGTGCTCTCTCGCTCTCTCTCTCTCTCTCTCTCTCTCTCTCCATGCGGCAACAATGTTTCCCAGGAACTGCCACACCTCCCTCCCTGACTCAACTATTCAAGGTCTTGGATGAAGACCATGATTTGTGAATTGATTGAATCAGGTGATGGACAGGCCAATGTGAAAGCTTGAAAAAAAATAATTTATGGGATCTAATGATTTAGAGTTGTGTTAGTTACGTATTATTATTAGTTAGTCTTTATTATCCCTCTGGAGCAATTTGTTCCACTGCATAGTACGCAATAAATAACAATAAACATACCCACAACAGCAGATAAACATTAAAAAAATATTGAAAACATTTTTCAACAGTTCTGGATTTTCAGCAGTGGTTAAATGTGTTTTCATTACAGAAACTGTTTTCTCAAAGTGGAAAAACAAAATGTCATTTCCTTGTTCGTGTAAGAATTTTTTTTATTTTAAGAAAGAACTCCTGTGGTTGAAGTTAAAACCAGTCAGTCTTGTTCAAATCGCTTTGTAAAGTAGATTTCAAGTGAAGACTGAAGACTCACCTCTTCAGGCTGCACCTCTACCCATCCCCCCCTACCTCCCTGTAAATGACTGTAAGCTTAGGGTTGTAACTAGGCAGCTGCTTCGTAGGTGACTTAGGTGCATTAACTGTCTTAACTACTGCTTGTATTTTTTCCATAGACTGCGTTGTTGCCGTTCTTGTTGTGTTAGTGTTAATCAGTTTAAACCTTCAGGGTCCAAGTTGAACTATGCGGTTGTTCCCTGCACTTGGACCGGTACTTCTCTCTAGGGTTTTCGTCACACTTGTTCCTGGTTATGGTTATACACTTTGTTGTACATCGCTCTGGATAAGAGCGTCTGCCAAATGCCTTTAATGTAATAATGTAATTTAGAGTAAATTCCAGATTAATACCACTGGAGCATTGCTAATGCCTGGTCAATTTCAGTGATAAATCTGGCATAAGATTTTAATAATTAGTTTCATTGCATTTCTGCTTTTTTAAAATAGCCTTGTGGAACTTAACGAGGGGGGGGAGGGGAGGGGGAGGGGAGGGAGGGTGGGGGGGTGGGGGGGATGGCAGAGAAGATGATGCAAAGAGAGAACCAGGAAGCTAGTGGCCTCCATAGCCAACCGTTTGTGGTGACCCAACTCGTCAGAGAAGCACAAGAGAAACAGAGGAGACCTGACAGTGCTGTGGTTTCACCTGGCAAGCGCTTAGAGGTCCATTCCCCACAAGCTGGTTCAGACAGCCATGGACTGACACCGTGCACCAGGCGAAGTGGAAGAGCTCATTCTGGACCACTACAGCTACTTCAGTTCGAGAGAATCGTCAGGATCAGCAACATTGGAGTGGCACAGACTGGAGGTGTAGAGCCTCACAGGCTGTCCCATGGTCCTCCTGGCCCAGCCGACGAACGTGAACATGAAGTCTGCTGAGCCAGAGTACCGGCGCCCCAGAACCCAGGGGTGCGCTGAACTACCAAACCGGGCCTTCGAGGATGACCTTACAGCCACCCCTGAGTCAGCGCCACAAAGCAGATGGATCTAGCGAAGGCTGAAAGAGAACTGCCTTTCCCCATTTTCTCCTGATCCGGAAGCTTGTCGTCCCCGAAGCTCCATCAGCTCATCCAGGAGGTGGCGCTCTTGCGACTCCGGGATCTCGTACGGCACATCGTTAGCCTGTCTACCCCCCGAACAAATGGAGCCGCTGAAAAAAAATTTCCCCATCCTATTTTGGCCGGTGCTCTCTTGCCAGACGTGTGTCGAAGCACAATTGGATAATGACCCCACAAGTACGTGTGTCGGTCGAAGATGGCGGACGCATTGCGGACCGTCGGACTCTCGATCGGGCTGCAGGTGGATGTCACCTTTCTGTTGGCTGGGGCAGGGGAGGGTAGAGGGAGGTTCATGGGCAAGAATGGGGAGGAGGTGGTATTGGGAAAGAGGGAGTCAGAAGGAAGAAGTGAGGATGCAATAGGCAGTTAGAGAGAGCAGACAGGTCAGAATCCACACTTCGCGTCGTTGCTCGATCACATGGTAAAATAGAGGTTTCGGCTAAAATTAAATTGGAACCTGACACGGTCCAAGTGATTGCTTCTCAATAAGTGAAAGCTTTGATTAGCAACATTTGGTATCACTGTGTTTGCCATACTTTAATTTTTTCTCTTTTTTTTTTACTACAGATAACTTCAATAATTGAATGTACATCACAGTGGGAGATATTGACTTTGCAGGGTGCACCAAAGCATTTTGCTTCTCTGCATCCCCTCCTTCAGGAGAAATCAATTGAACTTGACTGTGTATTTAAGTTACTATGGGTCTGCACACTGTGGTTAACTATTTCTGTCCATAAATTGATATTTCTATTTCTGGGTTAAAATTGATTTATTTATTTTCAGTTTTAGTGTAGGTTGTCGCTTGGCCCGGGCAGTATATACCAATGAAATTTTAGATATTTACAGACGTTCCTAATGACCATCCGCCTTCACAAAGGCTGGGATTGGTCCATTCGAAGATACATGGACGGAAGGGAAAAATAGTCAGCTTGTACAGTGCAGCTGACACATTAGGCTGATATGTATGCTCGCAACTGAGTGATCGCTCTAAAATTAATTTCATATTAATTTCACAGCCCCTGGTAACGTCGCTGGTCACGATGCTTTGGAGATACTTGAAGTGTACTTTTTTTGTTGTTGTTTAGACCGCAAACCCCAAAACCCGCCTTTTAAGATTATCGTCAGTTCGGTTGCCAAATCATTGCAGTCCATAGATTCAAAAATGTTGACGGAGACTTGAGGCCCCCATTTTCGGTGTATCTGGAGATAAGTATTTTTAACAATACTCAGTCTGTCCGCCCATTCGACGTCGCCCCCACAAACTCGGGGTTTCAGTCTGCAGTCAGAAAAAATTAATATGTTCTGGCCTTGTATGCCTGATATTTAGAGTGGCTGATTTCAATCAGAGCCTAGGGCAGTCAGAGAGACATTTTTTGTTTTGTTTTTGTTTTTAGATCTGCCCACATTCCATTGTATTTATTTAATGGAGCTCGCACACGGGGCCTTTACAGAATTGTTTTCTGAATGTAAGCAGAATGTCCCAAACCACTGAAGATTACCTCCACGACACCCTGAAGGATTTAACTGACGAACCGTTAAAACAGTTCAAATCTAAACTGTGCGACAGCACACGGAAACCTCGAATTCGTCGAAGCGAAGTCGAAAAGGCGGACAGATTGGATCTTGTTAATATACTTATCTCCAGATACACCGAAAATGGGGCTGTACAAGTCACCGTCAATATTTTACAATCTATGAATTGCAATGATATAGTAACCGATCTGATAGAATCCCTCCCAGGGGGTAACTCCGCTTGTGATTCAGGGGGTAAGTCACTGTTCGTTGTTGGGCAGATAACATGGCTATGTTTCAGTATCATTTTACTTAAGTAATTAGCATTATTGCAGTATAATCTAAAATAAAGAATCACTTATTGAAACGAAAATGTGCATCGTTGAAAGATGACAGAAAATTCGGCAAATTGCACATTGTTGATATACAATATTGAAATCACCTGTTGATCTGAACCCTACGCAGAGGGAACTTTAAAGCTGGAATCGACTATTTTTATGTGAATATATTTTCTTTTTATCTTACGTAAATGTGAATACACCATTATAGATCATCCATTGGCATATTAACTTACCCACTGGACGTTTAAATTATCGTGTTTTCTTTTGTTTTTATTTAATTTCTCATGAAAATATGACTACATTATAGGATGACTATTTATCATGCTATAATGCATCCGAATATGCATGCCAGTGCATGGCAATTCTGGCAGTCATTGACTAAATAGGTTAGCTTGCTTGATAGCATTTAGCTTGTCTATAGTTTATAATTATTTAGACAACATAGGCATGTAATTTCCAATTTATGAAAACAAAAGCATCTGGCGTCTGTGTAGGTATGATTAGTTTTACATTATAAAGCCAGCATAGGGAATTACAGTATAGGGAATGTCACATGTCCGAACCACCAACCCGAACTCGCACGATGTTATTACGATATAAAACACATTTAATTTCGCAAAAGTGTATATTTTCGGGCGATGTATTGAACTTGATAGTGCGTACGAGACCCAAGAGCGCCCCAAAGCGCGTCTCGCCCTACACTGCAAGTAGCGCGATGAACCCTATGAGTCAGCGTTAACGCACAATTACGAACGTAAATATTAGCCAACATAGTGTGTCAGTGCTGTACACTGTACGAGCTACTTCGGAGTTTCTTTCAATGCGTTTTCTCACGTAAGACGATGTGCCCTCGAATACCTCAAGATTGATTTTGTCTACATCGGCATGTATTTGCAAAATCGTAAATATGTCTACATATGGTCTTTGAAGAAAAAGAAGTAGAAGAAGGAGGAGAAGGAGAAGAAGATGATGACGACGATGAAGATGACGAAGATGACGATGATGATGATGATAGTGATGATGATGATGAAGAAGATGATGATGACAATGGGGAGATGGGCAAGTGATGATGATGATAATGTTGCACCAGTCCTAATACACTGGTAAATCACCATTTATCACCATTGCAGATTTTTTGATCAGTCTGCTCTCTCTTCCTGTTTTCTGAGTCATACACCAACCTGCCTACTGCATCCTCTCTTCTCCCTTCTGACTCCCTCTTTCCCAGTCCCACCTCCTCCACACCACCAACCCACGAACCTCCCTCTAGCCCTGTTCCAACCAACAGAAGGGCACTTCACTGACGTCCACCCCACAGGCCCAATCGAGAGAGTCAGCAACGTGGATGAGATGGTCGTCCAGTTCCAAAAGGTCACTGTTATCCATGACGAGATTCGGGTAGTGGCGCAGCCAGAATGGAATGAATGAATGAATGAATGAACGAATGAACGAATGAATAAATGAATGAATGAATGGGAAACGGTCCCATTTATTCATGTGGTAGAAAAGGCTAAAGATGTGCTGTATGAGATCCTGGAGTTGCAAGAGCGCTGTCTTATTCGTCGCACTCTATAAAGTGCGTATAGAATCATACGCTGTTCCACGCTTAAAAATTGAGATATGCTTAAACGCTTAAAAATTGAGATATGCTCTGCTGGTGATGGTGTCTGGCTATTGAGTTTTTAATGAAATATGATTAATTAAATCTTTGAAATAAAAAACAATAAATACAGCTATTTTAACAGTGCTCTGCTGCATACATATTCGTTTAGAATTAGACAAAAACTGTAAACATTGTGTAACATTGTACTGTATTTTCGCCTTATGAATGTGTCCTGTGTTAAAACTACTTATTTCATGTGTGATTATGTAAGCTATCACTAACCATAATTAAAATAGGATTGACATTTATAAGTACACTGGAATGTCTTGTATTTTAAATGTATCTATTTCATGCTCTGTTAAATTAGTCTACTAGGACGTCATTGGCATCTTACCAGTTTTTTGAAGAAAGTCCGTGGAGCTACGTAGTTTTTCGACCGTTCGTTTATATCTGTAACTTACTTTCAAATAAACATTTGTAACGAAGTCACGTCGTTTCGAGATGTTTTCATCGCGTCAAGCTTTCTTGTTTACATGGACAATTCAAATGGGCAATGAAAGCAGAAGGCAGCAGCACCCCAATACCTATTAATTTTTTTAATATTTCTTCAGATTTATTTGAATGTGAGCGCCCATTATCGACCACCCAAGCGGGGCGACGCGTATCGATCACCTGAAACGCTAACGTATTTATTTTATTTTTATTCGAAAGGACTTGACGCCGTTACTTTTTAAAATGCAAGTCCTGTAAAAATACACAAAATAAACTGTCTAAATGGAAGAAAACCAACTTCATACATATACATTTCGTTAAAATTAATACTGCCAATTTTATTAAAGGATCTGTGATATCCATCAAAGTCATTTCCTTATCATCATCGTCATTATCATCATCATCCGTGTCATGATGATGATGATAATGACACTGATGATGATGATGATGATGATGACAAAGATGATGATGGTGAGGACAATGATGATTATGGACTTCCATAGATGATGATGGTCATATCACAGATCCTTGATAATCTGCTAGGTGACATTGTTACTTTCTTAATGTTTAATAAAAAGCTGGGTTTTGTGATTTTTTTTAAACAGGATTATACACTCATATAGTAGTCCATATACTCAGATATTATACAAAAACCATATCTTTATATATTTCGATCTCTATAAATTTGAGCACAGGGAGCGGTTCTTCAAAGATCAAGGGTGTTTTAAAGGAAACAATTCGAAATGAAAATTTCATTTGTTTTAAAGACAGATAATGTGAATGGAACTGGCCTAATTGAATTTTTCCACCCCATAACTTCAAATTCCGACAGTACTAAACCATGGCAGTAATAGCATAACTAATAGCAACAGTTTGATTTAATTATTCTATGTAATTTTTAATAAGCCGCATGTGTACAATTAAATGACCATTTTCGAGGATTTTGCCATCCCATAATTCCAAATTCTTACAGTAAAAAATGCACGGAATCCATTGTTTGTATACCCGAGAAAGTGGTCTTCAAGAATGTATAAGAGTTTACTGAAAACAGTTTGATTTCAGAATTTTATTGAATTTTAAAAAGTGGCATGTATAAAATGCAATGGCCATTTCGGTGGATTTTACCATCCTTTGAGTCTTACAGTAAAAATACACAAACAGATTTGCCCGAATACCTGGGAAGCTGGACTTAACGAATCTGAAAGCAATTTGATTTGATTATTTTATGTAATTAAAAGTACAGCATGCATTTAACTTAACTGGTATTTCGGAGTATTGAGTGCTCCATTTTGAAGTAGCCTATTATTTAATTTATTTATTTATCTGCGGTAGATTTGCGTCACAATCGGGTTACCGTAAAGAGTGATGCAAAAATCGTGAAAGTATTGAAAATATAACCTGTGGATACCAAGGACGGACATTTCTTTTCTGCGTAATAGGTTACAAGTTGTTACCGATATTTCGCCGATTTTAGGCTCCAGTCACAAATATTTTCGTTTTGCTGTTTATCGCGTGAGCCCGGTCGATGATAAGTGTTCTCGTGGTAACCTTAAGATGTGCTACATGCGTTAATAAATACATACTAGGTTTTGTTACGTTAAAAATTTTTTCATGGGTTTAAATTTCATGTGCCGGTTTTATTGTCCGTAATTAAGGTAGCAATCCCAAACGTGCTCATACGCACTGTTTTAATAGAACCTTGACGAGCTTTTACTTGTAGACATATTTCTGTTATAATGTATTGGGATTGCGTCAAATAGCTTACATAAACATTGTAAACTATTTGACTGATGTAGCTTAAATATTGCCTACAATATTTCACATGGACAATTTCCCGAACAAGTGTAAAAACGAATGGGTCGTTATATTTAAGGCCAACTGAAACGTCTTCATTAGCCTTTAACACACTTCATTACATTTAATTAACTTGATTAAAATAGCCTACACATTGACAGGTCATAACGACAGACTACAAAAAGAAATAAAAATAACCACGTAGATACTCATTCAGAAACTGCTGGTCTACGTCATTGGTTTCTGCGTAAACGTGTTTTGGCGCAATGCAGCTTGTTTGTTGAGCCACGTTAATCAGGAACTACTAGCCTCTTGGGGGAGGGCTTAGTCTTTCTTGGACCTGCCCACATTTAATTATATTTCTTGGAACTCACACATTTTTTTCTTCAGAATGGAATCAGAATGTCTGGAACTAAGGAGCTCCTGTTTCGCACCCTAAGTGATTTAACTGAAGATCAGTTAAAACACTTCAAATCTAAATTGTGCGACTGCGAGCTGAAGCCTCGAATTCGTAGAGGCGAAGTCGAGAAGGCAGACAGATTGGATCTTGTGGACATACTAATCTCCAGACACACCACAAATAAGGCCGTTCCAGTCACCATCCGTATTTTAGAGTCTATGAATTGCAATGATTTAGCTACCGAACTGAATGAAATCCAAGGGGGTAAGTCAATTGTCACTGTTGGAGGGATAACAATTTTTTTTTTTAAAGTTTTTGTAATAGCTTTCGTTTTTGAAAACAAAAACAAATGTTTCCACTTTTTATTATAGCCACTGAAAAAACAATTGGCAGAACGTTTCATGCAAGCGTTGAAGTGCATCGTTTTGCACATGTAATTTGCTTTGTTACAGTATGATCTAAATCGAAAAATTTAGCTAACAGGAATGGTTCCGCTGACGAATAGCCTGTTCTTGCTCTTTGAAATCGTGAAATTGCTAAACGTGTGCGCGCGGCAGAAATTTCAGACCTTTTGTTTCACGACTACAGAGCTTGGTTCCGCGCGGGGAGAAGGCGCGAGCAGTGGAGGAGCGGCAAATCCGGAAGCTGCAGGTAAACGCTTTACCTATTCTGAAACTGACCATGACAGATTGTATGTGTGAAGGATATTTTAGGTTCTAAATATCTAAAATATCCTTCACATATGCTACCCGGGCTAAATGAAAAGTTACACTAAAACCGTAAATAATATATATATATATATTTTAAAACCCAGAAATATAAATACAAGGACAGAAATAGTTAACCACAGTGTGCAGACCCATAGTAACTTAAATACACAGTCAAGTCCAATTGATTTCCCCTGAAGGAGGGGATGCAGAGAAGCAAAATGCTTTGGTGCACCCTGCACAGTCAATATCTCCCACTGTGATGTACATTCAATTATTAAAATTATCCGCAGTAGAGAATTATGGTGAATGCAGTCATACTAAATGTTGCTAATCAAAGCTTTCACTTTGAGAGAAGTAATCACTTGGACCTTTTCAGGTTCCAGTTTCATTTTAGCCCAAACCTCTGTTTTCCCATCTTATCAGGTAATGACATTAAATGTGCTTATTTCCTGCAGGTTTCTGATTTGTCTGCTCTCTCTTCCCAATCCCGCCTCCTCCCCGTGCTGTCCCATGAACCTCCCTCTACCCCTGCCCCACCCATACAGAAACGCACTTCGTTGACGTCCACCGCACAGTCCTGATCGAGCGAGTCACCAATACGTGCGCCATCCTGGACCGGCTGCTGGAACGCAAGGTTATTACCCAATCGGGCTATGAGGAGGTTATGGCAGAGCGCACAAACCAGAACAGGATGAGAAAAATATTCAGCGGCCCCATGCATTCAGGGGGTAAACTGGCGAAAGATGCGCTGTGCGAGATCCTGGAGTCGCAAGAGCACTTCCTCATGAACGAGCTGAAGCAGCTTCGGGGGTGAAGAGAGAGCTTCCGGATCAGGACAAAATGGGGGAAGTGCAGAATCCACGGGACGATTCCTTTCCTTTGTGCGTTTTTAAGAAGAACCCAAGAAAAGGAATTCCTGTTTACTGATTTATTTCAATATATTTTCTTATGCATAATATTTTTTAAACTTCATACGCGTGTTATCTTAAACAACTGAGGTTGTGCTTTGCTGGTGATGATGGTGATTGAGTTTTGGATTAAATATGATGAGTGAAACCTTTCAAATGAAATATGACGAATGAAATCTCTCAAATAAAAAAATAATGATACTTGCTTGTCCCCGTAGATTTGTTTAAAACTAGACAAAACAGGTTGAGTCTTGGATTATATTTTAATCTCTATTATTTTATATACACCCTTTTTAAAACCATGTTTCATTTTATCAGCAGTCTAGTGGTAGCACTATTGCAGAAAAAAGTTATGATTTTCAGATATGGGACGTGTTTATTATCATACTGCTTATGATATGTAGAGATTCGGATATGATTTGGACTGAAGTAAAACTGTAAGTAGACCAATATGTTTCATGTTTTCCCTTTCATGCTGATTTCCTCAACATGGTTGTTTGATGTTCCTTTTTAACAGTATCTTTGCATTTCAGGCAAACTGGCATTGCATACACACATAATCTAATATGATGAAATAAACATTAATGAATATCATGGCCTAAACATTGAAAACCAATCAAGACAAAGTAAACGTTCACTTTCCATTACTGGGTAATAAGAGCTATGTAATGTGAACTCCTTCAGCACCACATACTACCTTCACTGACACTACTTAAACGTTCATAAATGCTTATACCAGTAACATCACCTATATATAGTCTGTAGGTGCTATATTAGCTACATGTCACTTCATATCTCGCATATGGCAATTTTACTAGCTGCAAGAATTTTGACATAACATGCCTTCTGTCTCCTTGTGGTTGCCGATATAAGCTTTTTTAAATATAAATGTTTAAATTATGTTATTATGCTTATGAAGTTACTTCATATTGCTTATTACATATAACACTTTCTAACCCTTGTGAGATACCATAGGTAGATACCGAGGTAGTCAAGTGAAAAATTTAGGCATGCATATATTCAAAAAAACTTGATTTGTAACATCATATAACATTTTTGGTTTTTGGTCACTTTGGCTCAATTCATGCCAAAGTGAATCGCTGTTTATCACAGGGAACGAAACATCTGAGTCAGACTTCTTTTGGGAAGACGGCAGATTCAGGGAATACCTGCATGATTATTACAGACACATTTATAGACTTCTTGGGGAAGGGTTTACTGTAATGTTAGACCTGTTCTCATTTCACGTACTCAGTATGTTTAGCGACTAAACGGAAGATCAGTTAGAACCGTTAAAATCACCGCAGGCAAGAACCTGGAACACGTAGAAAAGGCAGTCAGACTGGACCCGGTAGAAAATCTTGTCTGTACAAACACCGAAAAATTAGCTATGCACGTCACAGTGGGCTGCACGTATTCGGTTCTATGGACGGCAATGAACACTCGAATTTACGCCATTCGAAGGGTGTAAGTTCAAAATCGCGTGCAAAGCGGAACAGAACTAAAGTAAACAAATGCATTAAAACAAGACCATTTCACACATTTATTACAACGAAATTAAATTGTATTGAAATCGAAAGCCAGTCTTAAAAACGCTCACACCGAAGTCAGTAAACCAGAATATTCTGCGTATTTCTGGTTTGCTACATCTGAGCTACGGTGACATCTACCTAAATGTAAGCTTAAAATGTCATCCTTTTACTTTTCTCATCTATTGGACCACGCTTTGAACTGATCACCAGAAGTTAGTTTCACATTTATTTTGACAGGACCTCTCCCGTCTCTTTCTCGACTGCAGAAACTTTTAAATTAAATACCTAGCGAGGGTGTTTTCTTATCTTGACATTTAGGCTAACAGGGAGAAAGAAAGAAACGTGTTAGTACTTACGTTTATTTAAAACTTAGCATGTCACCATATGATTTTGTAGGATATATATTCGTGACAAGATATTTAACCCCTAATAGGTCACAATATGGCATGCTGGTTAGCATTTCTTTGATTGGTCCTTCTTGCCATCTACTGGTGAAAAATGATAACTCCCGGTACCCATCGTGTCACGGATGATGTGTTTGTTTTTGTTAGACCTATATGAATTCCATCCAGACAACGAAACCGTCGTTTGCCAGTTTGGTTAGGTCTCTATTTAATGCCTTTTTTCCAGGGAAGGTACTACCATAAACTGACCTTCTTCATTAGATCTTTTTATTTTTATTTTTTTATTTTTAAGAAATTTGTGCTGACAATGGTGCCTCTACTAACTGAGCCTCAAGCTTAATATTTATAGTAGCACTTTTAAATTCACGGTCCTTCATAACAGCTATGTAACTTCATCATAACTACTGTGTGGCACCACCATAAATGCTTGTGTCTGTAGCTGCTAAAAGGAACACGGTCAGTGTCGCCTGGTATGTCATGATAATGGACTTTTTGTATCCATGGTGACATTAAACACCATTTTCCAATTTGCAAATTATGTTTATAAATGTTTATTTAGTGCGTATGAAGGTGGTGGAACATACCACTTATAAACAGGTTATATAGGCAGAAAACTTACTCAATCCAAGAAAGAGTAGACACACAATTAATCAGCTACATTTTGAGCTATTTCTTTTAACTGTCATGGCAGGTCATTAATTAATTCACAGTAGCACACAATTATTATCTAGCAGACTTAATACTGTAATCCACTGCACATAATGAATGTCATTGTCAAAGCATCGCATTCTCAAGCCTGAAAAGTAACTTGTCATTCAACACTGTAATTTTCTCATGCGTTACTGAAATACTGTTTGCTGGAGTTCTGCCCTTTCTAAGAATGTATAATTCAGAGAGACTGCACCTCTGCATTCTTTCCTGTTGCAGCTCACGGTCACTAAGATCTGGCCACTGCAATGCCACTGAAACGCACATCTTACTCGCAGCCATCAGTCAGTTAAATTGAAATTGAAATTAGCGACAGTGCCATTAATTAATTGAAAAAATCCTCGTTCAGCAATGCGGAGAGACTTTCTATTTGCCCTTCGTACAGGCCCAGGCAGTGGTTCTCTGTGGATTCAGTCCGTTTAAAAGGTTCTCTGTGGATTCAGTCCACTTAAAAGGTTCTCTGTGGATTCAGTCCATTTAAAAGGTTCTCTGTGGATTCTGTCCGTTTAAAAGGTTTTCTGTGGATTCAGTCCATTTAAAAGGTTCTCTGTGGATTCTGTCCATTTAAAAGGTTTTCTGAAAGAGGGTTTTAGAACCATCTAGCTCCCATGTTAATCTTACACCATTTACACTTTTTTTTGTTGAAAATGCAAACCCACAGAAATGACTGACTGGCCCTCAGTGACGCGCTACATCTTGTGAGTCCGATTGGCGAGCTGGTGCTGCCTGTCAATCTTGAAGCATGTAGCAGTCATATATGATTTTTGCTTGCACTTAAGTTAGCAAGTATATTTACCATCAGTGAGCATACCTTTAGCACTTCATGTCTGCTGCAAATTTAGCATGATAGGTGTGGTGCTTTTTGCCCTGTGACATTAAAATCACTGCATTTCTTTTGATAATATTTTGTCAGACATTTTTTCTATTAAAACACTGAAAGCAGGTCATCCATTGTATTGCCCCTTGCCTTTACACCTTGTTGACCTGCAAAAAAAAAAAAAAAAACACACACAAATAATACAATTATGAACACTTCAGCATGTTTAAGAAAACACCTTTGCTTTCACCCTTAAGTCAAACATAGAAATTGCAAGCCCATATAGTCTGGGCATTATCAGACTGAAGATCCATAGAATAAAATACCTAAAAATAAAACATGAATTATTAATGCTTGCCTACAAAAGTAAAAAAAAAAAAAAAGCAACTACAGATCATGTAATGTTTCATTTGGGCTATTAAAAAAATGTTTCAAATCTTACCAGAAGTGCATTATTCCAAATGAACTCCGTCACAGTTGTCTTTGGAATCTGGAATCCTGTCGAGAGCAAATAAATAGCAAATGGGCAGGAGCTTGGATGAATTTGGGGGAGGAACTATCCAAGGCAAACCCTTAGGGAGGGTGGAAATGGAGAAAATGGTCATAAAATGGGTTTGCGAAGGGGGCAGAGGGAGCGGGTGGGGGATTTGGGAAGGGGGCAGAAGGAGCGGGTGGGGTGGGGGGCAGAGGGAGGCGGTGGAGTGGTGGTGGGGGGGCAGAGGGAGGCGGAGTCTCACTTGGGATGGCGCAGGGCGCGGCGGGCTTCGAAAGCCTCACGGTCTTCCCAGATCTTCTTGTAGCAGTAGACCAGCACCCCGATCAGCCAGAGCTGCAGCACCACGATCAGCACATACATCATGATCTCAGCGATCACTGCAGTCAGCTCCCGATTGGCTGAGGGCGAAGGGGGGGGGGGGGGGGGGGGGGGTGGAGCTTACTTTGAGGAGAACGGCAGATAAACGCTTACTTTGAAGTTACGCATAACAGCACCATAAATACGGAACACTGAGGCAGTGGTGTGCGGTGGGGGTGGGGGCACAGGGCGGGGCGTGGCGGGGTGGGCGGGGTGGGGTTGGGGCATTGGTGGGCTGTTGGTGGGGTGGGGGGGGGGGAGGGTGGGGCAGGGCGGGGTTGGAGTGTTGGTGGGCTGTTGGTGGGGTGGGGGGTCGGAGCGGGGCGGGGCAGGGTTGGGGTGTTGGTGGGGTGGGGTGGAGGGGGGGCACAGGGCGGGGCGTGGCAGGGCAGGGTTGGGGCATTGGTGGGCTGTTGGTGGGGTGGGGGGTCGGAGCGGGCCGGGGCAGGGTTGGGGTGTTGGTGGGGTGAGGGGGGGGGGGATAGGGCGGGGCGTGGCAGGGCGGGGCGGGGTGGGGAGGAGGGGATATGAAAGCCTGACGTTAAGAGCGGGGGCTGAAGGGGGGGCTGTCTCACCCTCTCCCAGCACGGTGAGCTCCACCTCCTTGGAGATGACGACCAGCTCCTCGGGCCGGTCCTTGTCGGGCAGGTCCAGGACCCGGTGGAAGGTGCAGCGGTAGGTGCCCGTGTCGTTGAAGGTGACGTTGTGCAGCCAGAGGGCCCCGATCTGCACGTCTGCGGTCCCCAGCGTGCCGTGCCACTCTACGCGCCCCGCAAAGTCCTCGTGCAGCACGGTGGAGGCGGGGTGCTCGTAGTGGAATATCTGCCGGGCGGGGGGGGGGGGGGTCGTCAGGGAAACCAACTAAAATTCCACCCACGGAAAACATTTCATCGCACGTTGAGGCCACCTGTCGGACCCTCTCCTTGCTGACTGATCTCAGCCTTGCTGGGCCTCAGGATGTGCTGGGGTTTTTTTTTCTTTCTTTTTTTTGCCTTCACCATAAGAGGAGCAATCAGTTTAGACCCTAGAAGCCAGGTACGGTGAGCTAAATGTGTAATCAGCCGTTTTCACTGATTAATTAAATGCAGAGTAATAAGTCTCAGTTTATAAGTTTGTAAGTCTCGGTGATTTAGTGATTTACATTGTACCAAACTAACCTCACTCACTGATAAACTGGTGCCTAGCCAAGGGGGAAAGTCAATTTCAGCACAGGCTTTTCCACTTTTTTTTTAACGAAAATCATTTAAAACTATTTCTGGGCTATTTATGAACACAAAAATGTATTAAAGCAACACATCAGCAAAGAATTTACAGATTTCACTTTCTTGGATTCTTTAAAGGGGAACTACTTTAGCAGGTTTGGGTGATTTAAAAAACATAATAGCTCATGTAAGACAGGGGTGCCCAATCTTATCCGAAAAGGACTGGTGTGGGTGCAGGTGTTTGTCTCAGCCCAGAATTACAACACCTGATTCACCTAATTGACTGATCATGGTCTTCAATCAAGGCTTTAATAAGTAGGATCAGGTGTCATAGTGTTCGACTGGAACAAGAAACTGCAAAACAGGAACTTCACTAAAACCCCTTCAAGGAAGCGGCTCCTGAAAATTCTCTGTTCAGGCTTTAATCCTTTGCGGTTTCTAGGAAAGTGTTCTTTTTTCTCAAAATGCTTAAGTCAGTGTTCCGGAACTCCTTCGGCTCAAGTTACCAGCAGTAACGGCTGCATCAGCATTAGAATGTTCAGTTGAGAACATTCTAACCACATGCTCCTGATCTTATACCATAGAGGTTTAAAGAGCTCTGTAACTGGTCCAGCTTTATCTCTGTCAACAAGGTGTTTCTGGGGGCAGGCAGGGAGACGCTGCCACTGCTGCTGAGCTGACCTGGTAGAAGTCCTCCCCTTCCAGGGGTTTGAAGTACCAGTCTACGCTGGTGGATGCGGGGACCTCTTCCCTCCTCTTACAGGATATGCAGCCCAACAGGAAGCTCTGTCCCGCCACTGCCTCAGTCATGGAGTCTACCTCCGCACAGCCTGCCTGAGATCCAGGCACTGCACAGGGGCACACATACACCAGAACGGGGGTAGTATACTTTTTTTTTTTTTTAGGATGGTGGCAAGCAGATAGAAGGAGGAAATTAAATGAGGAATGAGAAAAATGAAAGAAATTAGCTTATGAAATGTAGAATATGCTAACTAATAACTGAATAGTCCTTGATCCTTCCAATGTCCCTGTAGGAGGATGTAAAGACATGTTCCATGCCCCCACACAACCATATATCGACCAAGATATGTACTATTTTGTGTGTGTGTGTGTTTCTGTGTGTGTGTGTGTGTGTGTGTGTGTCTGTGCGTGTGTGTGTGTGCGTGCACGTGTGTGTGTGTGCGTGCCAGTGTGTGTGTGTGTGTGTTTCTGTGTGTGTGTGTGTGTGTGTGTGCGTGCGTGCGTGTGTGTGTGCAAAATAGCAGGCAATCTCAAAGGGAGGAGTGGGAATGTAAGTTACATGTTAGGAGCACATGGTAGAAATATATGGAATAAAATATTTAATATTTTTAGGGGTTGTGATGGGAGAGAAAGAGAGAAAAAGAGCGAGAGAGAGAGAGAGAGAGAGAGAGAGAGGATCAATGCACAAGGAGATGGATGGGTTGTGAACGAGCAGAACAAGCACATAGTTCTTTAATCAATATATCAATATTGATGATAAAGGATAATATCCATGATAATGACTGAAAGAAATGTTCAAACGTTGACATTTTAACACTAGACATGTAAACAAATAACGGACCAAGGGTCCACTTGAATTCCGCATAACATGACCAGTGACGTCCTCGAGCTGTCATTATTTTGATCTTACGCAAATAAAACATTTTACTTACCGCATAGAATACTGAGCAAGAAACTCGAAAGTAATACGAAACTCATCTTTCCGCTGCTTCAGCGTTTTGCATTAACTATTTTCCGACTCCCTGCGATCACCTCTGCTCTTCTGGAGAAGGATAATTCCGCGCTACTTAGAAAGGTGGTTGTTAATAACTTGAGCAGACGGTTAACGCCACCCAACGAGGTTATCAGAAGTAAGGGCTTGTCATATCAGTCGGCCTACATCGAGATTCTGTTCTTCAGATTTCCATTCTGTCATACCAAGCGGAAAATTGCATTAAAAAGAAATCCATTTGGATCTCCCCTTGCGTTCACCGTATATCCGTCAGTATTTCAGAAGTTAGCCTATATTTAGACCGTGTGAATGCCCTGTGTCGTGAATGTAATGCCGTTTTAGCATGCAGGCCAAGACGAACATGAGAAGGCGAAACCCACACCAGCTTCATCCCCCCACGCAAATAGCCCAGCGCAACCTGTTATAATTATTAACACAATTATTTTATAGACTCGAGATTTGAAATGCGCGAGCACTGATAAGGAAAAACCACCAATATAGGAAATGACTGAACATTAAAACAATTAAGAAGCAACTGCGACAACAACATCATTATCATCGTCTACAACAACAGCAATAATAATAATAATAATAATAATAATAATAATAATAATGGTTATGAGAATAATTATAATTTTATATAGCCTACTGTTTTGATAAATGCATCGCAACTAAGCCAAGCTGAAGGTAAATGGCCCACAGAACAAAGTAAGAGCCTTTGCCAAACAGTCTCATTTGTTTGAACTGCCGACTGACATTTGGTAAGCAAATATGTAGGGGCGACAAACAAAGGCAGTGAACAAATATTTCATCGCTCCACGTGTGCATCACAGTAGTTTGCATTTATGCCATACCACACTTTCATTTTCACATCGAGGCAAATTTCACGAACCCCCGAGTTTTTGCTAAAATGGTGGCATCATCCCTTTAATCCTGTTGCATGGTGATTGATTCATGGTGGTACCAGCGATCTTAAAAACTTTTATTTTTTGGGATAGGTTTTTCCACCCCCACAAACTCTTATTATACTTGATCAGGTAAAGATTTTTTAAATGGCATAATAGATTTTTAAACAACATTTGAATAATACTCACTGGGTTATGCGGAACAACAAGTGTTAGATGCTCCCTTAATTTTTTTAAGTTTTAAAAAAGTTTCAGGATATTGCCTTTATTAACTTGAAATGAGACATACTGAAAGATAACACAGTAACACAGAGAAATGTTGTAGCTTGCCTCTGAGAAAGGTCTTAGGGGAGTCTCCATGGAAACGAGGGGTCTGTGTGGACAGCCGTAGCACAGCATGCACACAGCAACTGGCCCAGCTTCATCTCTTATCTTCAGCTATCGCTTTCGTCATCCCTCAGGCACCGAGTCAATGCCAGCGTGATTTGTCAGTGAGGTGCGCAAGGTTGTTCCAACAGAAAAGAAGGTTAAAATACCCGGTGGTTGCAGGGTGCAAGGACACTTGTCACCCTCCAAGGAGAGATAAAGAGGCCTGCTTTTACCATGACTGCAGGGACCCATGGCCTTTTGAAGTGCGGTGGTGCTTATGAAATGTCTGTCTCGTCATTAAACCTGGATCGAATCCTTTTTTATAACCCAGACCTTAAAAAAAAAAAAAAAAAAAAAACTTGTTAGATCTGAAATTTTAAATAATATATAGTAATATGATGTCATCAAAACGAATGGTTAAATGTTCAGTCCCCCGTGGTGCAACACTGCTGTTGTAATTCTGAGTAAAAATTCTTAACATGCATATTTGGCTTTCTTAAAACCAGGATGCGTTCAAAAGTCCAACAAGCTACAGTATGTCAACCGAGGTAAGAGCCTATCCCTAAAACTACAGGCTAAGTCAGAGGCTAGCAAGTACAGGTTCCTGACTGTTTTGATACGTCTCTCACTTTAAAAAATGTTGCATGCCATGACATGTTCCAGGATTAGCATATGAAGTGAGATTGCTTCACTGTGATCACTGAACCCGTCTACTTTCTCTTTCTGGGCCAGTGTGTGTTAGCTGAGGATAAGGCCACTATAGGACAAGGCCTTCCGAAAAGTGACTTGAGAAGTGCAGAATGGTGCCTTTATCACTTTTTAGATTAAAATCACAATCCACACTGTCCAGCTTCTGAGTTGTCACAAGTCCATCCTCTGGAAAGTAACGGAATGAGCTTCATAAGCATCATTAGGTTTACTGGCCCTGTTTCTGAAACACATATCTGTAATTAGCCTCAGATTTTGGGTCAGCGGTTGCTGAAAAAGTGGGCACCTAGAATTTTTGTTGCTGAGGGTACTGGAGCATGACCTAAGGTGTGCAAGATCCTCCCCGTAAGGCCATAAGGCATAAGTCATCACCTCAAGCCGTCCTGTCAGTCGAATATCTGGTTATTTCTAGTGTAGGTTAAGGAAATAAACGGAGAGGCAAAAGCACATATCCACTACACACACACGTCGTTGCAAAATACAAAACATATCCCATCAAAATGGTGGAGGTGTAGTTTGCTTTGCAAGTGGAACACCGGTAAGAGCCAACTGCAATAACAGCGAACAACTCATACCGCACATGCGTACAAATGTCTCATTCCCATTCATTGCGGCCTTGGAAATGAGTTTTACGTTTACAGTTGCGCAACGCAAGCTTCCCCAGGGTCAGGAGTGTGTGTGGGAAATGTACAATAACATTTAGTGAGTTCACTGGTCAGCTGGGCCGGGAAGGAAATGGCTGAAGGTGAAACATCGGTCTGAACGATGTGCTAAGACTAGCGGAGTGCGCTTGACAGACTATAAGTAGCATCAGGAGCGGAAAGGATTCAGGATATAGAGGTGGTTTAGCACAGAACCTGTAGGCTGCGCACACTCTTCTGGAGTATGTTCTTTTATTTTAAAATAATGTAATGCTATACATTTCATAAGGCAGACAGAAAAGGTTTATGATAAGGACGACTTGTTATCGGTACATATTTATTTTGGGTGTTACAATAAGACGGTAAACAAGTATGTCAAAATGTATCCTTTCTGTATGACACATTACTCACGTAACACTGAAACATTCGAGTAAACATTCGAGGATTCGTCGTGTTTCATAAACCTTTGATCTCAGCTGCAGGGTCAATATTCTACAAGCAAGAAAAAATATTTGCATAATCAAATATCAGCACTGTAAGTGTGTCCATATATTCAAATGGAACAGATTTGATATGAGAGAATGTGTCTCATTTGTGGTGTCTGTGTCCATGTTTTGCTTAGCAAAGAGACTCTCTCTCTATCTCTCTCTCGAATCTCACACGCGCTGGAGCTTTTATTTTTAGCGCTGATCGGGTTTCCATTCACTGCCTACAGGCATGCAGTCACACAGCCCCTGGGTTTCTGACAGACAACAAACTGTACACACATCGCATCCCACCTTGATCGCAAGCGGACCGTTCTAATTTCAGGTATTTCAGGTTTGGAAACTCCCCCGTGTTCTGTCCAAATGCAGTGACGCAAAAATAGCTCTTGCATGGAATGTCACGATATCCGTGTTTTGTTTGAATTCTATGTTCGTTGCAGGATGTCTGTTGCGGGTCTGAAGAAACGCTACTAGGATCGTTGGATAAAGCATCACATACGTGAGAAGAAAGCTTGGTAAGTCCATCAAGTCAATCAATTGACTTTTGCAAGTTGACAAAAATATAGAGGAGCGTGCACTTGGACTGGAAAACTGAGGACGCCCTGGAGCTATAACTTGCAACAATATCAGCGGTAACTCGTTAGACCGCTGTAGTTTTAACTTGATCGGTACGATTAAAGAGCAGTGGTTCGTAGAAGACTAGTTATAGGCTATAGGCTATGTGAGGATACCCGACTTAACAGTTAAGTTGTCTGAAATTCGTGTAGCCTAATGTGCGGGAGGCGTAAGTTAAATGAAATGTGTGCACTCTTTCTAAATAAGTAGCTAAATTATACTGATGTTTTACTCAGTAACATAATTTCCACGTGTTTCCAAGAGCCGTTGTTTAAATCGCTCAGAAAGAAGTCCCTTTGGTCGAGGAGGAAACGGTGGATTCTTTCAGAAATGCGCGGTGTGGTCAGCGAAAGATAGCTAATTGATTTTGAGGATCTGCAGGCAAAATATTTCCGCCAGCATAAATAAAATGGAATAAAAATGAATGCTGATTGAGTTTTTAAAAAAATTTTTTTATCCCATCCCTTGGATTATATGTCCAATTTAATAGCCTAGCTATGAACTAGATCTAGCTATTTTCACATATTCGTTTTGTACTCTCTCAAAATTACTGTCTTTGTACTCAATTTTTGTCAAAAAGATATTACTTAACAATTAATGTAACACCAGAATTAATGTAGACGCGCACGATTTTGACGCAGCCCACACCCATTGTATTCGTGCAACTGTAATGATGACTGTTAGGTTGAGTTCGCGCTATACTGGGCTTTCTTCTGTGGAACCACACTCGGTGGAAGTATGTTTGACGTCCGTCACTCCTCCCCTCCCCTCGGCCACATCTCTCTTTCTCTCTCTGTCTTTTAGTCTAGAACTGAACAAGGTGACCTATCTTTCCACAAGCTAACCAAAAGCCAACGGGAAGTGGGTGTAATATCACTCAAACCGCGCGTCTCAGAGACAGCAGGATCCAGAAAAGAGAAACGCGCCTATTCCCGCACATGCACCGAAATATCACGTAATGGCTACGGAGGAGCACAGCGGCCAGTACTTGCAAGGTGAGAGGAATTGTACCATAAGGAAGGACACTCGTCCATTCTCATGTAAAAAAAAGTGCTGTTGCGTTTCTATTATGCGACATGTAAACAGTCCAGAAAGTAAATGCACAGAATTCAACAACCTTCGTTAGGAATGTGCGCTTACACGCTGATTTAGTTATTTAAGTATTTAAATGCTTCTGTCTGAATGATTTGCAACTTCGAAATTGTGTAATACGCTAAATGCCCACAAGAGGTCGCACTAGCTCAAACCATGTCAAGGCCATCAGATAAGAGACGGATTTTTAGAAAACTAACGTGACTGAATTTTAAACAGGTTTTGGAAAGCTCCCTCTGTATTAACTCCTTAGTTACTCGGAGAAACAAACAGACAGATTGAGTGACCCTGGACCCTGTTTTAACATTGGCACATGTTGGGACACACACACACACACGGAGATGATAGTATTGAAACATGTATGATTAGTTTTGACTATAACTTAAGAACAGTAGTCTAACACAATAGTCTCGTTGGTGGTTTGTTTACGTTGGTGAATGAAAAGCGTGTAATTATTTCGAAAATGACACAATCCCAGCACATACCATGCCATAATGACGTTTACCGTAAAAGGGCTTTATCAGTATTACCTTGTGGGTAAATTTTGTATATAGCCGGTGATATTAATGTTTCTGGCAGTTTGCTCGTCAGTGTTTCTTCAGTAAGCTAGCAAACAGCAAATCGCAGTAACGTGGTTCGTTGAATGCATATTTCAGCTGGCTAAATGCCTTAACGGTAGGCTATCTGTTGAACATCCATCTTACAATGCGACGTTAACTTAGTTTGTATGATGTACGGACATGTGGTCTTGTCATGACCGTGAGTGACTGTTAAGGCACCATGTAATTCCTAATGTTGGTAAATACATCAATGGTTTCTCACCAGTCAACATGACCCCGCCCCACGGCCAACTTCGGTCTCCAATTGGCTCAACTGCCTATCCATCATAAACACCCGTTACTTTTTTGTTTGCTCTTTCATGGGAAGGACTGTACCACAAAGTTTTTATAATAGGGGGCGTGTGCTTTAGAAACTGCATATATAGATGTTAATTAATGCTTTTGCCGTACATTTTAATACACGCATATTCTTCAATTAAGCACTTTTATTAAACACGAGCATTTCATAATTTTCTTAAAGGCAAGAAAATCATATGAGCGAATTAATATTAGCGCATGTACCTTCCTTTGTGAACTTTTTTATCTGGACTTCTGGAAATGCAGGGAACCGGGTTAAGAATAAAGATCCGTTTTACACAGCATAGTATTTTAAGGAAGAATTGTGTAATATATATTTAACAAATAATTCAATGTGCTCAAATAAAAAAAGTCCAGTTGTAGTACAGGCGGAGTGTATTACTGGCATATTCTGGGTTCGGAAAACAAAGGGAAGCAAAGAACGTCTATTTGCTAGCTAGCAAGCAAAACTAGTCTGGACCGTTTTGCGTTTCGCGCAGCCAAATAGCATTAGCTGTCTCCTTCGCTTATGCGCTAACGTTACAAACTTATGCTAACGTTAGCCGAGGTAACTAACTTAAAGACGGACTCTTGGTAGCTAGCTACCGTCGGTAGACCCGACGGTAGAGAAAGGGGTTGCTGGCGAGCTAGCCAGCTTTGGGGATTTAGCTACATTTACAAAAGATGCTGATGTGCTCCTGTGAAAAAGTGGATTTTAATATCACCTCTCGCACCGTCGCTCGGCTCGTCTTCGAGGCCGAGCAAGATAATCGCAATGGGGGGAATTCGTCGAACGGGAGGTAAGTTCAGTTTAGAGGCTAACTAAATCGGAATCTTTATTTTGCCTTTTTTGTGCGCCAGACTAATATCGTGTTAGCCACGCAGCCATGTATTATCACTCTACATACGTCAATAAGTAAAGTGAACCAGCCACCGCACTCAGGTAGCTTATGAGCTAGTTAGCTGCGTTGAAGCTAAAGCTGTTTTTGAGAAAGGAAGACGACAGACCCCTTTTGTCTAGTTACCCACTTGGATTGTTAAACGGTTCTGCTAGCCGCATATAGTGAATTAATTTGTTATCGTTCACATTTGGCACAACATCTGGTCACTTATCTAACTTATATCATTTACTTTAGGGGGTTTTAACAAGGCAAATTTAAAGCAAATTATTTTTTTTTATCAGTGACCGAAATGGGGGTGTTCTGCGACTGTATTTTTGTATATCTAATAAGTTTGGCTTGACGGGTTATAGAAAACGTGGCCTTTAATGTTACTAAAGAGCTAACTTGTCCTGTCAGTAACGTGCACATGCGCCGACCCTAGCTTGCCAGCTAATATGTTTAGAGGAACCGTGGTGGAAATGTGTTGGTGTAAACTTTCCTTTTGATGTGGCGTGGGTGTCTAGATGACCATAGTCCTGTAACAGCTCAGTAATTGCGAGCTTTACTGCAACATCCAGAGGCCTCCAATGGTCGAAGGTTAGAAAAAGGATATTTGTATTTGTCGTAATAGGACTCAGAAATCGTCTTTCGTTACAAAATGATAACAGCTGATGCATCGTCACGAGAACGAAATAAGAGACATTTGCAAATAAGAAAAGTGAAAATATTTTGTAAAGTATTGCAAAATTGCTTTCCAATGTGAAGTTTGACACTTAATTCGCAGATTGCTGTTTTATTAAGTTCATACAAGGGAAATCATAATAATATGTGTGTATGAATTTTTATAAACAAAAACCCAGTTTGCCCACAGGTGCAGTTTATTTTTTTTAAAAGCTCTATATGAGTGCACTGTAGTTGAGTGCCTTTGGCTCTATATGGAAAAATTTCAAAAATAAATCAGTAAAATTCTGGACTGACGCAGTCCTCAGTGTCAGATGCAGAGTCCGCTTGCCTTGCCTTGCGTGTGTGTGTGTGTGACTGAGCTGCCTGCGGTGAGTCCTGGTTTGTGTTTTACAGCTGATAAGGGACTGATAGCCAGGCTGGTCGGAAGTGTGCTAAGTGAAGCTGGACAGGACAGTAGCATGATACTGCTGGGGTTACGCTGGATTACTGTGTGCAAACAGAGCTGTGCCAAGATTTGCCTTGTTCAAACAGATGCTCATGGGAGTCGGGGCATTGAGGCCAGTGCAGACATGCACGCTCTGGAAAAGGCAGCATTGCTGCTAAATACACATGCACACACACGCAGGCGCACATATGTACACAGACACGCACACACGCTCACACACGCGCGCACACACACACACACACAAACACACTACAACTGCTACACGGGGACAGCTCAAGTGTAGGGGGAGAGGAAGTGAGTTTGGTTGGTTGCAGTTCTGACTGCACGAAGCGGAACTTATTCATGCAAGCGGTGGAATGGAATGATCTAAAGGGCAAATGGAGCAATCGCCAAATGTTGGGCCGCAGAGAGCGTTGCTTGCCTCTAACAGGTCTTTACTTTGGTTCCATAAGTCTTTACTTTTTCATCTTCATAAGGGCCTTGTGAGTAAATAAGAGGAATGACATGCACGTTGGACGACATGCATTCATAACATCGAGCAGCTGACGGCTTAAAACGTTAGCAGATGACCGGGAAATTGCATCCCCTCCTGAGTGGGCTGTCGGTTTGCGCCACTCTCAAAACAAACTGAAAAAAACAATTTCCCTGCATTCTTCAGTTTGCCCCTGTGTTCTCGTTGCCTCCTGCAGTGAGAGCACTGTGTGTGCGCGGGTCAGCTTTGCTCGCTCGTCCTGCGCCGTAGTAACTGAATTACAGAAATGCAGAAGTGTCATCTGACACTGCGACCGTCGGAGCGCCGTCAGGATGCCGTGTTACTGCCGAGGGCGCAGACTTCCTGAAACTGATAGCTGCTTTATTGTTGATGGCAGCAGTGCTTGTGATTACAGAGTAAAACGTGCGCGCTTTCCCTCAAACCGACTGCCGTATGTCTGTCCAGCATCGCAGGTTTACTGTGGCGTATCGGGGCTACATGGGCCTGCCCGTTTCATTGGGTCCAATAACCACAGATGTAGGTTTACTGACTGCAGCTTTTGTTTTTTTTTATTTTTTTAATTAAAATTTTTCTTCGGAGACTGGAATATCGCCAGAACGATACGTTTCCGTGCTGACACACCCTTGGCTGATTGATCGGATCGCGGTCGAGGTTCGTATTTCTGAGCTTCTGCTTGTGTGCTTGCGTGTCCTCGGTAGTTTTCGGGTGACGGACGATGAGTTTTTTTTTTTGACACCTTTTATGGGCACAAGGCCCAGCGCAGGCTGGGATGGACGGCTTTCCCGTCCGGTCCAAGACGAGAGCTCAGTCAGCGGGAAAGGAGCCAGCGCAGGAGTTTGCGTTGAGGTCGCTGGAGGAAGACACGGAGTTATGGTGCGTGCCAGGGAGCCCGTAGCTCTCCGCGTGCGAATTTAGCATTTTTACCTGGGCTGGTAACGCGAGCTGTCCGAATGTATCTGGATTTCCGAGTAACTGAGGATTTAATACTCTGTGGGAGCTTCAGGGGAAAACCGTCTCTGAAAATGAACAATAGACTGAGGGGGGTTGATGTGTGTGTTCTCCCCGCTCTGTCGGCGTCTCTCTGTCCAAATCCTGCCGTGCGTTACAAAACATCCCAGCGTCACGGTGCCGTGGTCCTGTAGGCTGTCTCAGTCGTACAGGGATCTTGCACAAGACACACCCTTCCTGTCCACGCTTCCATTGAGTTCCTGTTATCTGACACGACGCGTGTTGCAGAGGAAATGTGGCTGATGTGACGCGGTGCGACCCGTTGAGACCCTGCCGCGGACGGATCCGGCGCGAGGCCGACTGCGGACGCCCGGCCCGAACGTCGTTGTGACGACGACGCGCGCGCGAGACGAACGGCGTGGCCGCAGGAAGTCTGCGTTCCCCTCGGCGACCTCCGGCTGGGCGTCGCATTCCCTCGCAGGAAGCTGAAGCGTGCGATTTCCTGTCACGGTCGCGCGAAGCGGCGGCTTGCGTCCCGGGCGACCAGGGGCCGGGACGTCCGGGACCAGCGAGGGAGGCCGGAGTCCCTGCGTCATTGGCGGTAGCCTGGCCCAGTCCATTTCGCAATTTGTAAAGAGTCCCGCTTGCTTCCCCCCCCCCCCCCCCCCACCCCCCACTCCCCCCACTTCCTGCTCGCTGCGAGCAGTCCATTCAGCTCAGGGAACAGCCACGCAGCCTCCGGGCGGCATGCGATGAACTGGGACACGGTTCAGAGACGCCATGGCAACCGGAGCAGAACCAGGAAGTCCCCCTCCCTCCCTGTTAGGATGTTGGGCCGGCCGCTGTGTGTTGATTAAGCTAGGCTACTGAGCAACACGGCTCACTTCCAAAGCAGCACGCGCCCTGCTCGGCCTCTCTCCTGGGACTCCAGTGTCTGGTAAATGAAAGTTTTGCATATTTAAAAAAATAAATAAATAATTTAAAAAAAAATTTTTTTTTTAGTACTGCCAGAAGTTTCCACTGGTGGTTAATTTATTTAAAGTCCCTCACACTGGCAAACTTAAATTGCATGGCAGGCAGGGAGGGAGATAATGGCTGTAATTTGTCTTGCTGGGCCGTAATTAAAGTGGAGATCTTCCTCTGCAGTTTAGTCATGGTGCTCTGTGATGGCAGCCCAGGCTAGCCGAGAGGGCTTTAAATAAAGCAGAACCTTCTGTGAGGGGACAGCGTTTAACTGATGAGACAAACCGGCAAACAGTCTTAGCAGTTCATTCTTCTAAAAGGCATTACTGGCATCCGTATCGCCAAAAATGTCGGCCGTCTTTGATCAATATTAAGAGAAGAGGCTGTCTAAGATAAATAATGCAGGTGATAATAAGCTATGTTGTGAGCTCAGAAAAAATGGGGAAATGATATTCTTTTATATTAATACAGCGCTGCTAGCCTGGTACGTGGGCCAAAATGGAGGGCATTGTCTATGTCTGAAAAGCTACGGGTGGCTTCAATAGTATGGGAATGCCGGAGAGGTTCCCCAAAACAATGTTTGCTGTATTTGAACTTTAAAATACAGTACTTTCAAAACACTCAATTACAGAGCTATTCTATTGTAGTTTGCATAAGATTAAAAAAAAAAAAAAAAAAAAAAACTTGATTGTTCTCAGTCAACCGCAAAGAAATTACTGTGTTTGTTTTTTTTTCCCCCTTTTGAAATTTTTTACGTTTAAACCCTGTAATTTTCCCACTTAACACTTTGCCAAACACAAACAGCGCACCTCTGTAATGCTGGGATGTTTTGTAACGGGAAGAGTTCTTCTGTTGAGAGACGGCAGTGATGAAGGGCTTGCTGTTGCGTAAGGTCGGCTGGTCTTTCTCTCCCTGAGGAGTGTTCTGTGGAACCCAAGTCTCTGTCTCTCCCCCCCCCCCCCCCCCCAGCCTCTGGGAACTGGCTCTCACAGATACACGTCCGCCCCTCGGCAGAGCACTGCCGTCGCTCCGGCCAGGCTGAGCGGGACACGGCAGGCCTGCTAAACTAGCGCGCGGAAGGACGGAGGGAGAAGAGCCCGATCCATGAGAAGAACGAGTGGAAAAGAGGGATAGGGAGGCGCCAGAGTGAGGCAGAGGGAGTGGAGGAGGACCGGGTGGGGGGGTGGAGGGGGGGCTGAAGTCGATGAAACCGGGAGGAGCCGTCGCTGAAAGCTAAACTTGTCCATTTCTGATATTTTTATACTTTATATTGGAGTCCGAACCCTGGTTGGCTGCTGTGAGCCTATGGACTCTGCGGATAACCTGAATTATAATCACTGCTGGTATGTGCCAGGCCTCTGTTGGGGGGTGCTGTGGGAGTACTGGGCAATTTTGGGTGTACGTTCATTTCTGGACGTACGTTTTCATACAGATAACTTGATTATTGGAAAAAGAACCGCAGCAGGAAGTTGAGAGACCAACTGTCGCCAAACTTGGGAAAGTTTCGATACAGGCAGGCTCTGTCGCAAGAGGACCCTTCCAATCACAGCTGTCCCGCCTCTGACTGAAGCACACGCATGATCGCCCCTGCGCCTGTGCCGAAACGCTCCCCGAGTCCGTGAGGCTCGGCCCGGCCCGGCCCGGTTTGAGCCACATTTGCACAGGCACCGCTGGGGTTGGCCATGACGGGTTCTGAGAAGATGATGACGATGGAGCCGACCGGGGGCCCGGACGCACCGGCCAGCGTCCCGCTCATCCCCGTCCCCACTCTCACCGTCCTCCCGCCGTCCTCCGACGCCGAGTCCTGCTCCCGCTCCCCCGACCCGCGCCCCCGCCGCTCCCGGGCCCGCAAGGAGAGGGGGAGGGACAGGAAGGGGCGGGACGAGGAGCCCGGGGAACGAGGGAGGACGCTGGAGCGGGACGAGAGCCGGAGAGGGAGCGGGGGGCAGGGGCGCTCGCCTTCTCCTCTCCTCCTCCTGCCCCCTCCCAGCTCCTGGTCCCGTAGCCCCTCCCCCATCAGGCGCTCCCGGTGGTCCCTCAAGAGCCTGCTCAGCAGGGAGTCCACAGACTGTGACAGCTGCAGGTCAGTGCTCCACACCGACTGACACAGGTCAGTGCTGTCTCCACACAGACTGTGACAGCTGCAGGTCAGTGCTCTACACCGACTGACACAGGTCAGTGCTGTCTCCAGACAGACTGTGACAGCTGCAGGTCAGTGCTCTACACCGACTGACACAGGTCAGTGCTGTCTCCACACAGACTGTGACAGCTGCAGGTCAGTGCTCTACACCGACTGACACAGGTCAGTGCTGTCTCCAGACAGACTGTGACAGCTGCAGGTCAGTGCTCTACACCGACTGACACAGGTCAGTGCTGTCTCCACACAGACTGTGACAGCTGCAGGTCAGTGCTCTACACCGACTGACACAGGTCAGTGCTGTCTCTACACAGACTGTGACAGCTGCAGGTCAGTGCTCTACACCGACTGACACAGGTCAGTGCTGTCTCTACACAGACTGTGACAGCTGCAGGTCAGTGCTCTACACCGACTGACACAGGTCAGTGCTGTCTCCACACAGACTAAGTTAGCTGTAGGTCAGTGCTCTACACACCGACTGACCGTTATCGTCCGGAGACCTGGCAGTGTAGTGTAGCGGATGAGGTGCTGGTCTGTGCCCCAGAGCCCACAGGTTCCATTTCCAGGTGGCCAGACTGCAGTTGTAGCCTTTAGAGTGGAACCGTACCTCCATTGTGTTCGTGACTAGTGCGAATGTGAAATTTCTATAACAGCAGTGGAAATGACCATGCCTGGCTGTGCCGGCCACCGCGTGCTAGCGTCGGCTAAGCGAATAAACAGTGTAGACGGTCCCACCGTGGGCCTCCGGGACGGCCTGCCGTGTGGGGGCAATGGGACAATGGGCGTGCGCCGCTGCGTTCGGTGGCTTGTGTCGCAGGTTTGGGTCGCGCTCGCGAGCCGGCGTGGTGCTGTAGGCCAGCGACAGGGGCACTGCAACACTGCCCCGCTGCCCAGCTGCCCTACTGCCCAGCTGCACAGCTGCCCTACTGCCCAGCTGCCCCGCTGCACAGCTGCCCTACTGCACAGCTGCCCCGCTGCACAGCTGCCCCGCTGCACAGCTGCCGTACTGCCCAGCTGCCCTACTGCAAAGCTGCCCCGTTGCACAGCTGCCGTACTGCCCAGCTGCCCCGCTGCACGGCTGCCCCACTGCAAAGCTGTCCCGCTGCACAGCTGCCCTACTGCAAAGCTGCCCTGCTGCACAGCTACCGTACTGCCCAGCTGCCCCGCTGCACTGCTGCCCTACTGCAACGCTGCCCCGCTGCACAGCTGCCCTACTGCAAAGCTGCCCCGCTGCACAGCTGCCGTACTGCCCAGCTACCCCGCTGCAAAGCTGCCCCACTGCCCAGCTGCCCCGCTGCACAGCTGCCCCACTGCCCCGCGGTGTTCTTACACTGCTTACGGCCTGCCTGGCCCGTGAATACGGCTGTCGGAAGCGGTTAAAACTGCGATCTTGCGATTTGTTTGTTTCCGGTAGATAAGCCGGTCGGTCGCTCCGCTGCATTTAAAAAGAGCATGAAGGTTAGCCGCACGGGATGTGCGTGTCTGAGAGGGTCACTTGCCACCGTGCTCACTTCTGCTTAAAATGCGAGATCGGGGTTGTCATGGAGACACTACACTTCCACAGACAAAGTTCGATATCGGATTTGTTCATGGTGGTTTTGATGACAATGAAGCGGCTGTCGCTGTTTACTTTTTTAAGTTATCATCATAATTTCGTTGTCACTGTAGAACATTGTTTGATTTTTGTTTTCATTTATTTTATAGTGCTGTTTCGTAAGGCCTCCGTCTGAAATGAATCCGTAGGTATTGTGTTAATCGTAGGAACTGTTACGCATTATATCTGCGCTGTCCGTAGAACTCCCGCCTCCTCTCACCTGCCCTCCTGCCCGTTTCTGAGATGCTGTCCGCCGAAAAGACTGCTGCCTGGTTGGCAGTTTTACGTTTTTCCCTCCTGGTTGCGCAGAGGACACGGTGACGCCCGCAGCCAATCGGATGCGACCGCTCGGCACTCGCGTCACATGCGTCAAGCGGAGAGGTTCTGAGAACCCGCTGCCTGCTGCTGCGAGTGGCTGCGGCCGCTTGAGCGCGGGGCGGTTGGGACGCGTCGGCTGCGCGCAGAACCGGCTGCGTGCGTGCATGTGCGCGCGCGCCTTTGGAACTTCCGCGCCAACGCCACGTTTCGGTTCGAAGAGCGGCGTTTTCTCCGAACGCGCCGTCGCGCTGGCCTGCTGACCCACGCCTCGGCTCGGCTGAAACAGGGGGAAGCCGCTGTGGAAAGAGGGAGTGTGTTTGAAAAAAAAAAGGGAGGGAAAGAGAGGGATGTAGAAAACGGAGGGAGCGAGGGAGGGAGGTGAAGAGCAGAAAGCCGGAGGACAGCCGGAGCCTGGGCTGGGTCACAAAAGGAGTAAAGGGGGGGGGGCGGGGGGGGCGGAGTTTTCCCCTCAGTTGCCGTGGTTTCCAACACATGACATCACCGCGGGCCAGTCAGAGCCTGTGCTGCAGCTGATGATGTCATCGCCGGCCAATCGGAGGCCCCGTTCGGTGGCGCAGCGCTCGGCTCGGCCGGCCTGTCGTGGAGAGGCAGCTGAGAATGCGAAACGCACTTTGTGCGCCCCGCGTGAGCAGCTGGGGCCCTGCTAGGTGTCCATACGATGTTAACAACCGTTTTTATTGACCCAATTTAGAAAGGAACAATGTTACTCTCAACCCTCCCCGCCCCTGTGTTGCAGCTCTTTGTGTCACTGTTTAACAGATTTGCACCCTTAAATACCGGCTTTGAAAGAGGGGGGGCATCTTTCGTCTTTGCCTATAAGGAGACCACTTCAAAAGGGTGATTAGCGAGATCAGCAAAGGATTGACTCATTTAGATCAATTCATCTCGGTGGCTGCCTGTTAATTTCATCAGTATTGTTTTCCGGGACGGTGAAGCAGTGGAAAGTATTCGTTTTAGTTTTTAGGGTCGATTTGATCGGAGATACAAAGGTCTATTTGCATTGGTGTTGGTTCCCCCAAAGATGAATGGGACCAGAATAAGCGCACTCTGTGGCCTTGGTGTGGCAGGGTGACTGTTGTGGTTAGGAGGGGGGGATTTGCATGTCTATTTGCGACTGTTTTGAATTGGGATTACCTGTAGGGGTTCTCCAGATGGGGTCCCACACTGCTTTTCCTTGAAGGCTGCTGGAGTTGCCGCTGGGGACCAGGGGTGTTAAACGTGCCTTGTTTGTTGTGGTGCGCGGCTCAGCTATGTGCATTCCCACAGGGCGTCTGTCGCCTGTTTTGGTTTAGAGGTGCTACTTGTTGTTTGGGGAGCCTTTCAGTCGGGACACATTCCTGCCCTCTGGCCTGCTTCCTTATGGACTCCTTTCTCCCGGGTGTCCGGCTGATTTGAACAGTTTGTTGAATGACACAGAGTGGCTCCCCTCCACCCGTTTACATGGGGGGGACGGTGACCCAGAGGCCTGTTCCCTACAGCTAACGCCCTGAGCACAAGACACAATTAATGAGGGAATACATTTACTTGGACCCACCCTCTATTTCACATGTATTTAAATAGTAAAATATTTGAAATGTTTCAAAACTTTAAAAAAAAATTTTTTTATTTTATTTTGTCCAAAGTGTACATATGTGGATTTTCTGGGTTTTGTGATGCTGTCAAAACAACTATGTGAACACTGTCCCTGTGTGTGAAACCCTAATTTAATCTGACCGATTGGACTGTCTATGGAACGTGTAAACTGAGTTTCACATTTATCTTGTGACCCGGTCCTGGGCTGCGCCACTTGAACGTAATAATTTCCCCGAGGTATCGGTTCATTTTAAGTCACAGGGTACTTTTGAACAAACGGCTGTAAAATGCGCGGACTTCGCTTAATTGGCGTTGCAAAATCCGCCGTTGATCGCGTCTCTCTTGACTTCAGGTTTTGTCGATTGTTTTATTTTTTTGTGGCGAATGATTAAGTGAGCCCAAGGCCAGAGTTTTATAGCGAAGCAGGTGCCCATGCCCTACTTCCCTCTTCTGATGATTTTCACACCCAGCCGCTCCACGTGCCCGTGTTCCTTTCACCTGTCCTCATGTCTCCTTCCCTCCCCCCCCCCCCCCCCCATCCTTCCCCATCCTTCCTCCTGCACTTTGAACCCAGAGATTATGACTGCCGCAGCCAGACCTCGGGAAAGCAGATTACAGAAAGAGAGAGAGACAGACCGGAGAGGTCTACACGGGATGTGGATTATTATGTATGATGGGGCCTGTAATCCATGGAAACAGTGGGAGACAGAGGGGTTAAGATCAGCGAGGGCGGGGCACCGAGTTATTGTCTGTCTGAGATTAACATAATTATGGCTGGTTCTGTTCGTACAATTACATTTAAAGTATAATGGAGATTAACGCAGTCGCAGTGATTATGGTCACGGTAATAGTATTGACATGCTGCTGGGGTAATTGGTTTTAATGCCCAGCTGGGTGTGTTGAAATGTATTTACGTGGTCTGTCATTTGCAAGCCCTCGTTTAATTTCCGCTGGTGTGCTGCCTCGCTCCCGGCCAGTAGGCTTATTGCCAAAACACGTTGCCGCTTTAAACCAATATTGGTAGCGTGGCAGAAAAAAATAGGCTAATGTAGATCGCTCTCTCTCTGCAGCATTAGTGTATACAGCAAACCTTTCTCCCACGATGTGGGCTCCCCTCCCTCTCCTCTCCTCTTCCCCGTTTCCTCCTCCCCTTCCCCCGCCCCTTGTCCATCTCTGAGCGCCGCCCGGATTACTTACGGGCGCATCGTTAGTTTGTCAACGCGTCGCAAAACGGAAAACGAGCCGGGGTCGGGTGCCTCTGCCGACGGTGCGGACGAGGATGTAGAGGGACTGCTCTTTTTTGGAATTTGGAAAACGAACGCCGTGGGGGGGGTAGCGAGCACCAATTCCGGAACCCTTGTGCGTAATTGATCCTCGTAACGGCGGTACCGGAGAAAAAGCTAGCGTCTGCAGGATCAGCGCAGTGCGGCCACCACAGGGCATACTGGTACAAAAGCCAGCGTGGGAACGTGTACATTCGGAATCGCCTCATGACATGTTCGAGTGAGTAATGCACTGGGGACTTGCTGAATTCTTTCAGATTTGTGGAGCAGATCCCTGTTAATTCGGCTCCTTCGTTGTGCCTGTTGTAGCACGCTGTGTTTATGTGCTGTGTGTGCGCCTTGTAACGCAAGTTTATTGCAGCGGACGACCGTAGGCATGTAGCTAGCTGGTTATCAGGCTAGCTAGCTAATCAGAAAAGGATTGTTGAAGGTGTTAGCGGTTTAGCCTAAACTCTAAACAGTGTCGGTTGGAAGGAAAATTGATTGTCCGAGTAGTGTGGCACGTATCCATCTTTGTCATAATACATTGGCTAACAAGGCGCGTGTGCTCTTGTCAGCGCGACCTTTTTTCTGTTCTGGTTGTCGTTCTGTAGTTTTTCACGTGAGGGGTTTAGCGGCTCTGTGCCTTCGCTGCTCTCGTATTATATGAATATTTTTTAATTTACGGTTGGTGTGTAATACATTTTGTGGTTTTGTGTTTGTTGAATGATGTCCGTCTTAAAAACCACAACATCATTTTCGAGTTATAGCTAATTTCCTCGTGCCAGTGGACCAAACTAAAACAGATTATACTGTACTGAGCCTTTACTGGCTCCTTTGCAGGTGCAGGTGGGATTTAATTCGTAAACACTTCTAAACGGATTCATTTAAGCACACAGGCACCATCGACATTAGACTCTGCGCTCCGTAGACTTCAACCTGGACACGGGCTTTACGGAGTGACGGTAGTTAATTTGGCTAACGAGCTAAAATTACCAGCAACATCTGTTAATTTGTTTTTCTGACGGCGAAACGGGCCTGTTAGCAAAGGTAGTGCCTAATTACATTCCGGTGGACATGCGCACACATATGATAACGGCATAACGTTAGCGGTAGTTTGTGATTCAACACGAGTGCAAAGGTTAGGCGGGCTTACCTCACTAGCTGTGTGTGAAGTGGTAGTCTAGCTCACTGGCATGTTATGAAGCCCAGGATTCGACTTCAGCTTCCCTCCGGCCATAGCAGCTGGACGGGAAAGGGGGTATTCCGCGGCGAGCGACGTTACCTTGGAAACCCCTAATAGCCGCCCCCTTCCTGCGTCTCCACGACAACGCGAATCGGGTCGGAAGGTTCTGAAGGGATTTTGGCAGTGGCGAGAGGACAGACAAGGGCTGAGCAAGGCGCGAAGGGGGCGAAAAAGCTGTACAAGAGGGCGGTGGATCAACTATAGAGGGAGTTTGAAAACCAGGGGAAAAAAAGGGCAAAGAAAGTGAAATGGTTTCTGTAGAGGAAAGTAAAACATTTTGCGTACTGAAATTGTTTTTAAGGGAGAAATAGATGACCACCCACAGCGACCAGTTACTGTTTGAGGGAGATAATCAACGTAATTTTGTAATTAGCGCTTTGGTCGTATGGTACACTGGGAGTATTGTGTGGCCCAGTCACTGATGTGTCCTGTTCGTTTCCCCTCTGTTGCCCCAGTTAACATTCGTGCAGCAGAAGTTTGTCGGAATTAAGAATTAAAATGTTTTAGTGGGGGTTGATCCTGTTTACTGGATGATGATTCTGGAGATTAACATATCCTTTTCTAGCTCATTCCATGACCACAGTGCAGAAAGACTAGATTGTTCATTTTTAAAAATAAATAAATATTGTAATGTCGCTCTGGATAAGAGCGTCTGCTAAATGCCTGTAATGTAATGTAATGTAATGTAATGTGTACTCAGCCGCTCAAGGTGAAGGGGGGGGGGGGGGGGGGGGGGGGGGTACTAAAGGTTGTCACATCCCTGGCTGTAGTGTCTTAACGGGCTGTTTAATAGCCTGCTGTCAATATAGCGCCTTTCGGCAGACATCTTCAGCTTCACACCTGGGATTTCTGAAACGACTTTTGCCCGAATTTCCCCGTCACAGGGCGTTCTCTGCCTCGTGCAGTGCATCGCCCTGCGAGGGCTTCTGTCCGTGAGCTCCGTTGCTTCGTGTTTCTGTAGCGCTGGCGTGCGCCCCAGGCCTCGACTCCGGTGTGTGTGGACGCCCGTCACCACAGGTGGCCCGTTTCCCCCCCCCCCCCCGCAGCGGGAATGGAATGTAACCATGGCAACACATGTTGTGACATAAACATGTTCATTTTCAGTATGTTGCTGCACAAACTAAAAAAAAAAAAATTAAAAAAAAAAGAAAGTATGCGCTCAAGGCGATACCCAGCTCCGGGTTTGTCCTTGCCCCAGACGTGGGCCGGGCTGGGTCAGTTTGTCCTTGCCCCAGACGTGGGCCGGGCTGGGTTAGCTCCAGGTTTGTCCTTGCCTCAGACGTGGGACGGGGCTGGGTCAGCTCCGGGTTTGTCCTTGCCCCAGACGTGGGACGGGGCTGGGTCAGCTCCGGGTTTGTCCTTGCCCCAGACGTGGGACGGGCTGGGTCAGTTTGTCCTTGCCCCAGACGTGGGACGGGCTGGGTCAGTTTGTCCTTGCCTCAGACGTGGGACGGGGCTGGGTCAGCTCCGGGTTTGTCCTTGCCCCAGACGTGGGACGGGGCTGGGTTAGCTCCGGGTTTGTCCTTGCCCTAGATGTGGGACGGGGCTGGGTCAGTTTGTCCTTGCCCTAGATGTGGGACGGGGCTGGGTCAGTTTGTCCTTGCCCCAGACGTGGGCCGGGCTGGGTTAGCTCCAGGTTTGTCCTTGCCCCAGACGTGGGCCGGGCTGGGTTAGCTCCGGGTTTGTCCTTGCCCCAGACGTGGGACGAGGCTGGGTTAGCTCCGGGTTTGTCCTTGCCCCAGACGTGGGACGGGGCTGGGTCAGCTCCGGGTTTGTCCTTGCCCTAGATGTGTGACAGGGCTGGGTCAGCTCCGGGTTTGTCCTTGCCCCAGACGTGGGACAGGCTGGGTTAGCTCCCGGTTTGTCCTTGCCCCAGACGTGGGACGGGGCTGGGTCAGCTTCGGGTTTGTCCTTGCCTCAGACGTGGGACGGGTCTGGGTTAGCTCCGGGTTGGTCCTTGCCCCAGACGGGACGGGCTGGGTCAGTTTGTCCTTGCCCCAGACGTGGGACGGGTCTTGCCTTCCTGGCTCTGCAGAACCAGGCTCGCTGTTCCCACTGGCAGCAGCTGGAAAAGGGCAGAGGCTCTCTTAAATTAATTTAAAACCCCTGCATCAGGCAAACTGCAGTCCCGTGCAGTCCGGTAATGTCATCTATTAACCCCCCCATACACTCTCTCTCTCACACACACACACACACACACAATCATATGCACACACATACAGACACACACAAGCAAGCACGCACATAAACATTCACACACACATGTGCTCACTCACAAACGCACACACACGCACACACCGTAGGCATTTGGCAGTAAAAAATGAGATGTGATGTATATGTTAACCTGTGTCCTGCACCCCCATGTGATATATATTAACTTGTGCTCCCCCCCTCCCCTCCCCCCCGCAGTACTGCCAGCAACTCTCCGCGCAGCACCCCGGGCAGCTCCCCCTCCGTGCGCCGCCGTGTCCTGGGGGGGGGGCGGGCCAGCGAGGGGGAGGGGGGCGGGTCCGACAGCCCCCTGCCGCCCACCACGCCGTCCTCCTCGTCCTCCTCCTACCCCCTCGGCCCGCGGAACTTCGCCCGCAATGCCAAGGTAAGCGGCGGCGTAGCCGACGGTCACGGCGGTAACGCCCGTCCCCGAGTGCTTGTGTCGGCGCGGAGGAGGAGAAACGGGGCTTCTCCCGCGGACAGGATTCTGTGGCGGCCGCCTCAATCCAAGTTTGCGCCGCCTCCACAAAATTCTGTCCAGCGTCGTCAGGAAACGTCATAAATACGAGCGATCGGGTTTTCTCTGAGTTTAACTGCGTTCGGACGAGTAAGTTGTGTTTTTTTTTTTTTTTTTTTTTTGGCAACCAAGCACGTCCAGTATTTTCAAAAACATTTCCTAAATGGCGTCCTGTCAGTTTAATTTTTTCAACCTTACAGATGTTGCTCGTAGACTGACCAATTTTTTTAGAAAGAGTAGGAGCAGGTGAAAAGTCCTTACAGTCATCATGTGATCGCTACCGGCCTTTAAAAAGTATATCAATTATTAAAAAGTATAATTCACATTACAACCAGATGCGGTAAATGTGATCACGTGACCTCGGTCGAAGTCCCAGCTCCGCCTCATACGGCAGCAGTGTGGTATAATGGCTAAGGAGTTGGCAAGCAAGGTACTTTACCTGCACTGCTCCAGTATATATCCAGCTGTATAATTGGATACAATGTAGGGTCGACAGCTCAGGAGGTAAGACCGATTGTCTGGCAGTCGGAGGGTTGCCGGTTCAAACCCCGCCCTGGGCATGTCGAAGTGTCCTTGAGCAAGACACCTAACCCCTAACCCCTTACTGCTCTGGCGAATGAGAGGCATCAATTGTAAAGCGCTTTGGATAAAAGCGCTATATAAATGCAGTCCATTTACCATTTACCGTGTAAGTCGCTCTGGATAAGTGCGCCTGCTAAATGCCTTTTAATGTAATGTCATTTTGAGGCAGGAGAAACCCAGAGAGAAGCCTGCACGTTGCCCGTATAGCTCCTCTATCCAGCGCTTTATTACTCTCTGCAAACATGGCGATCAGCGCTCCGATCAGCGCTCCGATCAGTGGCAGCGCTCCGATCAGCACTCCGGTCAGTGGCAGCGCTCCGATCAGTGGCAGCGCTCCGATCCGCGCTCTGATCAGCGCTCCGATCCGCTCTCCGGTCCGCTCCAGGGTTTGGCGCGGCCCGGGCGAGCGGAGGCTGTGCTCCTGCTGTTTGCAGGGTAATAAAGCTGTGATTTATGGGGCTGTCTGTGTGGTGTGGGCGCTGGCCCTGCAGTGATGACGGGCAGATGGAAGCTGGCAGTGGACGGGCGTTAAGTGCCCGCCGCTCGATGTTTATCCCCCGTGTCGGAGGCGTTCAGATGCAGCGGGTACGGTTGGGTATAGGGTGGCACCGTACCCAACACGAGGACCCCCTTCCCCCCACCCCCCAAAAAAAAAAAAAAAAAAGAAGAAATTTTATGTTGATGTAGTTTGTTGTTATGATGGGAAAAAGTGGTGCTTGCAAGCAGTCAGTCTGCCTCATATTATTGGTAAATTTGGAGGATCTTGGCTAAAAGCCGAGAGGACCGGTCTGGACGTCATGGTGCTGAGTTTTTGGCCTGGATTATCGCCAGTTTCCACAGAAAAACATTTTTTTGCTTTGACTCGCATCAGCTTAAATGCAGAGACGGACGTGCTGATAGATCGGTGCTCGAGGCCGTTCGAGTGGCCAGTCACAGCGAGCCAGCCGACAGACGAAGCGAGGGCGGTCGGCTGGCGCGCTGAAACGCGCGGACTGAGCGCGTGCGGGTCGATGGCTGACGGGCTGTTTGCGCGTGGACAGCTGAGGGTGCCTGGGCCCGGCGCGGCGGCCGACGCCGGTCTCCCTGTCGCTCTTATCCTTGTGAACGGGAGTTAGCCTGATGCTGGCGCCGCGAGCCGCTCCTTCACTGACCGTGCGCTCTCTTCCTCTCCCTCTCTTTCAGAAGATGCAGAGCTGGTACAACGTGAGTACGAGTCGCTTCGTTAGCGGGCCGCTCGCGCCCCGGCGCCCCTGCTTCTGCTGATGCCTCGCAGTGCACCTCCTTCCCCCCCCCTCTCTCCTTCCTGTGCCCCCTGCAACCTTTCCACTTTGTGTTCTGTCCATTCTTCATTCCTTACTTCTGCCTCCCTCACTGTTTTCCCCTGATCTCTCTCTCTATCTCTCTTTGGATATGAGATGCTTTTATTTGGTGCTAAAAGAACTTGCTTGTTAGCATTACCTGTACTAGCAGCGTTTAGCTGAAATGGTTTGTTGCTTCCAGACTAAAGATACTAGTTTCTTGCTCCCTCTCTCTCTCTCTCTCCCTCTCTCTCTCTCTCTCGTTCTCTCTCTTACTCTGTCGCTCTTTTTCTCCCTCTCTCTCTCTCTCTCTCTGTCTTCCCTCACTCACACTCCCTCTCTTTCAGGTGCTCAGCCCCACGTACAAGCAGCGGAACGAGGACTTCCGGAAGCTCTTCAAGAAGCTGCCGGACTCGGAGAGGCTCATTGTGGGTGAGTCGTGTGAGGCGGTGAGGGGGGGGGGGGGGGGGGCGGGCGGCCTGGAGCGGGGCTGCGTGACTGGACCCGTCCGATCGGGTGACTGGGCCCTTCAGCCCCGCCGCAGACTGGGAGAGGCTCTCCGGGGTTCCCGTCTCCCGCCCCGCGTTCTGCTCTGCGGAGGTTCTGCCGCCGGCCTGCTGGAGCCGGAACAGTCCGGTTTGACGCCTCTGCCGGGCGCGATCGGCTTCAGCGCGCTGGCAACGGGCAGTCCTTAGCAACCAGCGCCTCCTGTAGTAAAGGAAAAGGGAAGACTTCTCTTTTTCTCTCGCTAACAGCTCTCGTTATTCAACTAGTGTCGGGGCCCAGCATGCAAGCAAAAGTGTGTGAAACAAAACAAAAAAAAAAACTCAAAACAAAACGTTAACAAAACAAGCCAGAAGCACTAAGAGAATTCACCCAAAAGCATTCGGGAAAAGTATTCCTCCAGCCGTTAGAGAGCATGTTGCCACTCTGTTATTATAGCCTCTTAAGGCCTTACTCACCTCTGACCCTGGCCTGCAGCACGCTTTTAAGGAGTGGCCCCGCCTCCTGCCCTGCTCTCTGCTCCGTCGTCTCTGTCGGTGATCTTCGCTCCTGGACCAGGCGGGCCGCAGGGTCTGCTGGTTTTTGTTTTGGCCTTAATATCAGCAGCCGGTTCAGACCCAAGAAACCCAGCGGAGGTGTGTTAACTGTGTAATACGCTGCTCTAATTGATATATTAAGTGCCGGGTAACAACAAAAACCAGCAGATCTTGCGGCTCTCCGGGACCAGGAGTGAAGATCTCTGGACTGTAGGGGAGACTGAAGGAACGTGGGAGTTGACCGTCTGGTTGTCCCACACAGTCTGTGGTGCTGTGGCTTGCCCTGATTGGGCTCTGTCTTATCTGTAGTACAGGCTCTTGTTCAGTGTGACTTGCACTGCTTTTTGCGTGCTATAAATATATACAGCAGGGCATTTACAGTAGCAATTCAGCTTAAGTACTTTGCTCAAAGGTATAGGGGCAATGCCCCACCTAAGAATAGAACCTGCAGCCTCCTGAGGTACAATGCCAGTTTTTACAATGCCATTACGCTATGCTGCCCCTTGTGTGCCGTGCATGGCGCCCTCATCTTCCTCTCTGGCCTCTCCTCCTCCTCCTCAGACTACTCCTGTGCGCTTCAGAAGGACATCCTGCTGCAGGGTCGGCTCTACCTGTCCGAAAACTGGCTCTGTTTCTACAGCAACATCTTCCGCTGGGAGACCACAGTGAGTGACACGTGCACGCTCACACAGAAACACACACACACGCACGCTCACACAGAAACACACGCACGCACACACACACACACACACACGCACGCTCACACAGAAACACACGCGCACGCTCGCACAGAAACACACACACACGCACGCTCACACAGAAACACACGCATACGCTCACACAGAAACACGCGCACGCTCACACAGAAACACACGCACGCTCACACAGAAACACACACACACATACACACGCACGTACACACACACACACACACGTACACACACACACACACACACACACGCACGTACACACACACACACACACACACACGTACACACACACACACACACACACACACACACACACACACACACACACACTACCTCACGTGCTGTTCCCCTGCAGTGGCAGCGCAGTGTGTGCTGTTAGCAGAGTCTCTCAGAGCTGCTGACAGTCGAGGCAGCCGCCCCTGTAGCTCTCACGCTACAAGCTGCTGAAGAACAGGCCACGACCGGTTAAATTACCCCCCCCCCCCCACCTCGCTGAGCGATGCACAGGG
>NC_049201.1:81962426-81987426 GCF_013347855.1 Anguilla anguilla | reverse complement strand
CCTCCTCCTCCTCCCTTTCTGTCCGTCCTTCTCAGCACATGGCTTTTGTCCTGTTAATGAACGCTCTTTGGGTTTGTTTACGCTTTGTTAGCCTCTCTCTCCCTCTCTCTCACAGTCTCTGCCTCTCTCTTCACTTTCTGTCCCTGCGTTCTGCTGCTCTGTCGTTCTCTCAGGTCTGTCGTGTTTGCCGTGCTGGTGAAATGTGCGGTTCTGTGCAGTGTTGTGCTGGAGAAAGTGGTTGGTTCTGTGGTGCATGTTGTCTATGACAGTGAGGACCTTCCAGGAAAGTTTGAAGGAGGACTAATCCTGTCTTCTCTTTTTCTCTTTGGCTCTCTCTCTCTGCTCGTTCTGTCTCTCCTTCTGTCTCTTTCCTCTCCCCCTCTTCTCACTGTCTTTCTCTCCCTCTTTTCCTCCCTTTTTCCTCACTTCTTTGTCCTCTTGGTTTACTTCACTCCCTTTTTTCACTCTCATGATCCCCCCCTCTCTCTATCTCTCTAACTATATCTGTCCTTCTCTCTCTCTCTCTATCTGTCCCTCGCTCTCTCTCAAATGGTCTCAAATGCAAATGGTTATGTTTCTTTCTGTAAAGGTTTGCGTTCTGTTGCTTTGTTCAACTTTTTCTCCTTTCCTTTTTCTTTTTTCTGTTTGTCTTTCTTGTGTGTGTGTCTTGGTATTTGTTGTTCTTTTTGATTTGGCGGTTTCTTTGTTTTGCTGTGCCGAATGGCGGTATATATTACACAGTAAAGGTTTGTTAAAACTCAAATCTCTCTCTCTCTGTCTCTCTCTCTCTCTCTCCCTCCCTCTCCCTCCCTCTCTCTCTCAGATCTGAACGTGCGTGACTGGCAGCAGGACAGTGTTAGTGGAAACACCAGCAGAGTGCTCAGCTACACCATCGCCATAAACAACCCCCTGGGCCCCAAAACCGCGCCCGTGGTGGAGACGCAGGTGAGCAGACCGAACGGCTCGCTGACTTTGCTTGCTCGCTCCGTCAAACAGTCTTTCTCAATTAACCCCATAATTTTACTGACAAAGCGTTGATTACAGGCATTTAGCAGACGCTCTTATCCAGAGCGACTTACACAACTTTTTATTTTTTAATTTTTTACATTGTATCCATTCATACAGCTGGATTTGTACTGAAGCAATTCAGGTTAAGTACCTTTGCCCAAGGGTACAACGGCAGTGTCCTACCCAGGAATCGAACCTGTGACCTTTCGGTTACAAGCCCAGTTTCTTATTCACTGTGCTACACTGCCGCCCTAAGGCAATTCTTTCATAAATATGGTTCATTTTGATTAGTGACGTGTTCTTTTGAATATTTGCTTTTTTTTCCCCCTCCAATTTTACTGGCCGCTCACGGGTTAAAGTATTCGAAATTTATATTTGACCCAGGTCTGATTGAAGCTTCTGGCACTGTTGTTAGTGATTGGCTCTCTCCCCTATTACGAGCCTCAACGAGGCCCCCTGCTGGCCACAGCCGGGGCTGCAGAAGGTCAAATCGGCTTGCGGATAATTCACGGAACTCCGCTTTCCCACGGCACAAGAACGCCGCTAAAAATGCTTCGGTCTGGGGATCACGGTCCTGTCGTCTTTCGAGAGCCATGGAAGTGGGGGAAAAACAGCCGAGATACAAAAAGAAAAAAGAAAGAGACGGTATTTTCATCCGTTTCTTTAGCGGGAAGTGCAGCGCTACCCGTCGTGCGGCGGCGGCGGCGGTGCGCTTGTGTTGCCGTGGCAGCGGCGGGCGCTACCTGGCGGCGGGTTAATGGGGCTCATTTGCGGTCCTCCTCAGACCCTAAACAAGAGCAGCGCACGGGGCGAGTGCTACGTGGTGGACTCTGAGGTCATCACCTCCGGCATCCCGTACCAGGACTACTTCTACACCGTCCACCGGTACTGCCTCACCGCCGTCAGCCGCCACAAGAGCCGGCTCAGGTGAGGCTCGCCCACCCGCCAAAAAACACCCTGCCACACGTTCATCAAAGCGTTTAGCTACTGGAAGTTACCTTGTTTGGTTTATCTCCCTCTGTCTCTCCCCCCATCACTCACTCTGTCTCTCCCTCCATCTCTCACTCTGTCTCTCCCTCCATCCCTCCCTCCGTCTCTCCCCCATCCCTCACTCTGTCTCTCCCCCCACCCCTCCCTCCGTCTCCCCCCCCCACCCCTCCCTCCGTCTCCCCCCCTCCCGTCCCTCAGGGTGTCCTCGGACATCTGCTACCGGAAGCAGCCGTGGAGCCTGGTGAAGGCCCTGATAGAGAAGAACACCTGGAGCGGCATCGAGGAGTACTACAGGCACATGGGTGAGCGGCGTGGGACGCATGCGCTGTCCGCTTCTGACCGCTTCTGACCGGTTCTCTTCTCTCTCTGCATGCGGGGCTGTGGGCCCTGTCCGGTTCTGACCGGTTCTCTTCTCTCTCTGCATGCGGGGCTGTGGGCCCTGTCCGGTTCTGACCGGTTCTCTTCTCTCTCTGCATGCGGGGCTGTGGGCCCTGTCCGGTTCTGACCGGTTATCTTCTCTCTCTGCATGCAGGGCTGTGGGCCCTGTCCGGTTCTGACCGGTTATCTTCTCTCTCTGCATGCGGGGCTGTGGGCCCTGTCCGGTTCTGTCCGGTTCTGCCCGGCTCTGTTCTCTCTGAGCTGGGGCCTCTCCTGTGGCCCTGCGGGGCCTGGTCGGCCCCGGCTCTCGTGTCTCCAGGGCCCCGGGGCCCGCTGGAGTCCGTTTTCTGTCCTTCTGCGTGGGCGCAGGGATTATCACCTCCCCGCTTACTTTCCTCTCCTCTTTCTCTCCCCTGCTTTCCCCCTCCTCCCCCGTTTATTTTGGGAACGTCTGGCACAACACGTTTGTTTACTGCTTCTGTAATGTCCTCTCCTCTTTCTCTACCCCTCCCCCTCTGCCTTTCTTTCTCCCGTTCCCCATCTTACACTCTCTCTCCCTCTCCCTCCCTGTTACACTCCCTCGCTTTCCCTCTCTCCCACTCTCCCTCCCTTTCTCACACTCTGTCACTCTCTCTTCCTGTATCTCACATACTTTCTCACTCTCCCTCTCTTTCTCCCTCTGTCCCTCTCTCTCCCCCTCTCCCTCTCTCTCGCTCACTCTCTATCTCTCCTTCTCTCTCTCCCTCTGTCCCTCTCTCCCCCTCTGTCTCTCTCTCTTTCTCTCTCTCCCTCCCTCTCTCTCAGAAATGGAGGTGTGCAAGCTGGAGACCCTGCTGCAGTCAGAGGTGTCGGTGGTGGGGGCGGGAGAGGGGGGCACAGCCGACGCAGCCAAGACCCCGCCCGGCCTGCGCAGACGCAAACGCAACTGCTCCCGGCGGGGGGGAGAGAGAGAGAGGGAGGGAGGGGTCGGCGCGGGCGAGCGGGGCGGAGGAGGCCCCGGGGAGGACAGAGAGAGGAGGGAGGCGGGTGAGTCCCAGGACACAGCCGAAAGCGGGAGAGCAAGCCGATATCTCTAGTGACCTCTAGTGGCCAGATGCAGAATGGCACATTTTAGGGTCTTGAGTATGTGTGGGTATATACACATTTAGGGGACGTATTGTGACGTGGAACGTAAATTTGCATATAGTGTGCAGGTGTCCATTTAATGCTCAAGTGTGCAGGGATTTCAAAACAATTGGGACACCCTGTTTGTACTCCGGTCTTTATTTCCAGTCATGTATTGTAGCCACTCTACTGTTAATAGCTAGTAACAGCTGTGCAGTGATGTGGGCTTGCTAACTACAGGCAGATAAATCGAGCTTTCTAACATTGTGTTCACATTAACAATATAATCATGATGCTACCATATGAATCAAATATCTCTGCATTCATCTCTCTTTGGGCTTCTCAGGCGCTCAGTACCTGAAGCTGGGAGATCGATCCCGGGGGGGGCGGCGGCATCTCCACCATCCTGCTCATCGTCAGCTTCATGTGAGTCCAGCCTTCTGCCACGGGGAGGCCACTTATACAGTACAGTGCTGTATTTATACTGTACAGTTCTCTATTTATACAGTACAGTGCTGTATTTACGCTGGGCAGTGCTGTATTTATACAGTGCAGTGCTGTATTTATACTGTGCGGTGTCATGTTTATACAGTACAGTGCTGTATTTATACTGGGCAGTGCTCTATTTATACTGGGCAGTGCTGTATTTATACAGTACAGTGCTGTATTTATACTGGGCAGTGCTGTATTTATACTGTACAGTGCTGTATTTATATTGGGCAGTGCTGTATTTATGCTGGGCAGTGCTGTATTTATACAGTACAGTGCTGTATTTATACTGGACAGTGCTGTATTTATACAGTACAGTGCTGTATTTATACTGGGCAGTGCTGTATTTATACTGTACAGTGCTGTATTTATATTGGGCAGTGCTGTATTTATGCTGGGCAGTGCTGTATTTATACAGTACAGTGTTGTATTTATACTGGGCAGTGCTGTATTTATACTGTACAGTGCTGTATTTATATTGGGCAGTGCTGTATTTATGCTGGGCAGTGCTGTATTTATACTGTGCAGTGCTGTATTTATACTGGGCAGTGCTGTATTTATACTGTACAGTGCTGTATTTATACTGGGCAGTGCTGTATTTATATCGTACAGTGCTCTATTTATACTGGGCAGTGCTGTATTTATACAGTACAGTGCTGTATTTATACTGGGCAGTGCTGTATTTATACTGGGCAGTGCTGTATTTATACTGTACAGTGTTGTATTTATACAGTACAGTGCTGTATTTATACTGTACAGTGCTGTATTTATACTGGGCAGTGCTGTATTTATACAGTACAGTGCTGTATTTATACAGTACAGTGCTGTATTTATACTGTACAGTGCTGTATTTATACTGTACAGTGCTTTATTTATACAGTACAGTGCTGTATTTATACTGGGCAGTGCTGTATTTATACGGTACAGTGCTGTAAAAGGGTAGCGTTCTTGCTCTGTCTCTCTTCTTTCGCTGCACTGTGTGTGTTCTCTATGGCCAGACTGGGCTGATGCTCCCCTGCTGCTTACTAACCTCATCCTCAGGTTTCTGACTCCTCCTCCCTCTCTGTCTCCTTCTTTCCTCAACTCTCGCCTGTCCGTAGGATCTGTGTCAGGTACTATATCTCCTGTGTGTGTGTGTGTGTGTGTGTACACTCGTGCGTGCGTGCGTGTGCGCGAGTACGTGCGTGCGTGTGTGTGTGTGTGTGTGTGTGTGTACACTCGTGCGTGCGTGTGTGTGCGTGAGTACGTGCGTGTGTGTGTGTACACTTATGCGTCACGCACGTGTGTGTGTGCGCGAGTACGTGCGTGCGTATGTGTACACTTGCACGTCACGCACGTGGTGTGTGTGTGTGTACACTCGTGCGTGCGTGTACACTTGCGCATCACGTGTGTGTGTGTGTGTGTGTGCAGAAGCTGAGGGCTTGACTTGCTGGGTTAAATTGTTGGGTAGTGAGCTGTGTGCCTCATACTGCAGCTGCTCTGAACAGCACTAATGAGCAGTCTTTATCTTTACACTTTGGGATTTCTGCTGTCCAACCTTTCTCTTTGTCTTCTTTTTCCCTTTCCTTTCTCCATCCCTCATATATCATAATTCCTGCTTATATATCATTCCATTCATGCATTTCACCCCCCTCCCTCTCCCCCTCTCTCTCTCTCTCTCTTTCTCTCTCTCTCCCTCTCCCTCTCTCTTTCTCTCTCTCTCTCTCTCTCTTTCTCTCTCTCTCTCTCAGTCTGGTGGTGCTGGTGGCATTGAATATGCTGCTCTTCTACAAGCTGTGGGCTCTGGAGCGGGCAGCACACACCCTGGAGACGTGGCACTCCTACTCCCTCTCAGACAGGTAAGAGCGCTGCCGTAAAGAGCATGTTCACTACACTATACTCCCAAGGTTCACTACACTGTACTCCCAATGTTCACTACACTATACTCCCAATGTTCACTACACTATACTCCCAATGTTCACTACACTGTACTCCCAATGTTCACTACACTATACTCCCAATGTTCACTACACTGTACTCCCAATGTTCACTACACTATACTCCCAATGTTCACTACACTATACTCCCAATGTTCACTACACTATACTCCCAATGTTCACTACACTATACTCCCAATGTTCACTACACTGTACTCCCAATGTTCACTACACTATACTCCCAATGTTCACTACACTATACTCCCAATGTTCACTACACTGTACTCCCAATGTTCACTACACTATACTCCCAATGTTCACTACACTGTACTCCCAATGTTCACTACACTATACTCCCAATGTTCACTACACTATACTCCCAATGTTCACTACACTATACTCCCAATGATCACTACACTATACTCCCAATGATCACTACACTATACTCCCAATGTTCACCACACTATACTCCCAATGATCACTACACTATACTCCCAATGTTCACTACACTGTACTCCCAATGTTCACTACACTGTACTCCCAATGTTCACTACACTATACTCCCAATGTTCACTACACTATACTCCCAATGTTCGCTACACTATACTCCCAATGTTCACTACACTATACTCCCAATGTTCACTACACTGTACTCCCAATGTTCACTACACTGTACTCCCAATGTTCACTACACTACACTCCCAATGTTCACTACACTACACTCCCAATGATCACTACACTATACTCCCAATGTTCACTGTACTCCCAATGTTCACTACACTATACTCCCAATGTTCACTACACTGTACTCCCAATGTTCACTATACTATACTCCTAATGTTCACTACACTATACTCCCAATGATCACTACACTATACTCCCAATGTTCACTACACTATACTCCCAATGTTCACCACACTATACTCCCAATGATCACTACACTATACTCCCAATGTTCACTACACTATACTCCCAATGTTCACTACACTATACTCCCAATGATCACTACACTATACTCCCAATGATCACTACACTATACTCCCAATGTTCACTACACTATACTCCCAATGTTCACCACACTATACTCCCAATGATCACTACACTATACTCCCATTGTTCACTACACTATACTCCCAATGTTCACTACACTATACTCCCAATGATCACTACACTATACTCCCATTGTTCACTACACTATACTCCCAATGTTCACTACACTGTACTCCCAATGTTCACTACACTGTACTCCCAATGTTCACTACACTATACTCCCAATGTTCCACATACGCTGCTCTATAACCGTAGTACATTGTACATTGCGTGCGTCCTACTTTGTCTATTACTTGGCAACCTCTGTCCTCATTCCTGAAATTAAGAAAAATAAAATTCAGCGCTTTTGAGTTTTTGCAAATGTCCGGAAATGACGGGTCCTTGAATTTGAGAGTGGAGCGGGGAGCGTGCGAGGTGGTGGTAGCGGCGGCGGCGGTGGGGGCTCCGTCCACGGCCCCGCCCGCGCAGGGCGTGTCCTGCCTGCGTCTCCAGCGCTGTGCGTCTGTGTTCCCCCAGCCCCCTGCCCCAGACGGCTGGCGAGTGGGCCCAGGTCCTGCAGCTGCAGAGGCAGTTCCACCAGGCCCAGCTCAACAAGTGGCAGCAGATACTGCAGTCCTCCGTCGCCCTGCTGGACCAGGTCTGTCCCTGCCTCCCCGCTCCTGCACAGTAGGTGGCAGCAGTGAGCCTGTGAGTCGGTCTTGCAGGCCGTCAGTAAACACAGAAGAGAAGTTTGTAGTGCTAGTGATGGGAGACAAGACATCACTGGACCAACCCTGCATTGCTGGTGGCAGTGCTAATGAATGAAGTGTCAATCACTAACTGGTTGAACCAATCACAAGGTCTTGCTCTGCCTGACAAAAACTACTGGTTCAGAGTAGTGAGCTGTCGTTACCATATTTTTGGTTTCATGAAGCATCATTTTCGCATTAGAGGGGACACACATGGGCATATTTTTTGCATGGTCTTACAGTTATGCTAACGTGTCTGGTGCACCATTTCTCATCCAATGATTAATTATTGCAATTACTGCAGTTAATTTATTTCACAGTTGGTAGAGTTGTTAATGTGTGTGGAAATTGTAACCAAGGTTTGAATTGCTTTTTATATCTGAGATTTCCCGCTGAAAGCCAGCACGTGCTAGTTTTATCACTGAGATTTCCCGCTGAAATCTAGGTTGCGCTAGTTTTATCACTGAGATTTCCCGCTGAAAGCCAGCACGTGCTAGTTTTATCACTGAGATTTCCCGCTGAAATCTAGGTTGCGCTAGTTTTATCACTGAGATTTCCCGCTGAAACCCAGCACACGCTAGTTTTATCACTGAGATTTCCCGCTGAAAGCCAGGACGCGCTAGTTTTATCGCTGAGTCTTCCTGCTGAAAGCCAGGACACGCTTGTTTTACCGCTGAGATTTCCTCTCTGTCTCTCTCCCTCTCAGATGAAGCAGTCCCTAGAGAAGCTCCACAGAGGGATCATCATCACTCCAGAGGTACAGCGGGAGCCCCCCTCTGAGGACCCCGCAGAAACCCCCACTCAGCACTGACCCCCCACCCCACCCTGTCCACCTCAGCCCCCCCTTCATCCCTCAGCCACCCCCCCCGCCCCCCCCCAGGGCCCCCGTCAAGTGGACGTGGGTAATAATGGAACTTATAATGGAAGGGAGGAGCGCACAGGAACGCTGGGACAGTGTGATTCACCCCCCGGAGTCCAGCTCAGACTGTAACCTGTGCCTACCACTCCCACCCCCCCATCCCTGCTGCAGATGACCGAACCAGTGCCCGCCCCCCCCCCCCCCGAACCAGAAATACCCGGGCGCCACTGCCACCACCGCCTGGTGTCCAAACCGTTTCTGGGCCACAGTCAGCGTTCCAGTCCTTACAGCATGGGGATTGGGCAGAGGCGCTGCTTTATGCCCCTCCCACTGATGGGGATTGGGCAGAGGCGCTGCTTAATGCTCCTCCCGCTGATGGGGATTGGGCAGAGGCGCTGGCCTACGCCCCTCCCGCTGATGGGGATTGGGCAGAGGCGCTGGCCTACGCCCCTCCCGCTGATGGGGATTGGGCAGAGGCGCTGGCCTACGCCCCTCCCGCTGATGGGGATTGGGCAGAGGTGCTGGCCTATGCCCCTCCCGCTGATGGGGATTGGGCAGAGGCGCTGCTTTATGCCCCTCCCACTGATGGGGATTGGGCAGAGGAGCTGCTTTATGCCCCGCCCGCTGATGGGGATTGGGCAGAGGCGCTGGCCTACGCCACTCCCGCTGATGGGAATTTGGCAGAGGCACTGGTCTACGCCCCTCCCGCTGATGGGAATTTGGCAGAGGCACTGGTCTACGCCCCTCCCACTGATGGGGATTGGGCAGAGGCGCTGGCCTACGCCCCTCCCACTGATGGGGATTGGGCAGAGGCGCTGGCCTACGCCCCTCCCGCTGATGGGGATTGGGCAGATACGCTGGCCTACGCCCCTCCCGCTGATGGGGATTGGGCAGAGGTGCTGGCTTATGCCCCTCCCACTGATGGGGATTGGGCAGAGGCGCTGGCCTACGCCCCTCCCGCTGATGGGGATTGGGCAGAGGCGCTGGTCTACGCTCCTCCCGCTGATGGGGATTGGGCAGAGGCGCTGCTTTATGCCCCTCCCACTGATGGGGATTGGGCAGAGGAGCTGCTTTATGCTCCTCCCGCTGATGGGGATTGGGCAGAGGCGCTGGCCTACGCCCCTCCCGCTGATGGGGATTGGGCAGAGGCGCTGGCCTACGCCCCTCCCGCTGATGGGGATTGGGCAGAGGCGCTGGCCTACGCCCCTCCCGCTGATGGGGATTGGGCAGAGGCGCTGCTCTACGTCCCCCCCCTGCTGGTGACCCGAGAGTATTTGAGGAAGGACAGCTGCTGCTCCCATTCCGAAACATTTCAGAACCGCTGAAAACGGTCAGATCCAAACTGCCACCGCCGGTCCTGAGCCGAGGACACGCCCTGCCGAAGTTCAGCAGCGCGGCGAACGAGGGAGCTGACGTAGAGGGGCATTCTGGGAGGCTGGACACAAACCCGCCAGTCATGTCTCTCCTCACTTCCCCTCGTCTCCTGCAGACTCCGCCCGCCTGACCCGGAAGGAAGTTCGTCCGCTCGGCCCCTCCCCCGACGGGGAAAAAAAGAATCATTTCATTTCAAGACTTTTCTGCAAGGAAAAGCCAACACACTCCTTCAGTTTTTTTTTTTTTTGCTTTCTCTTTCAGTTGTCCGGCTCCAGTGTGAGTGACGGGTCGACGTTTGGCGAGGGCGAATGTGTGTGTGTGTGTGTGCACGTTCAGCCGTGACAGTATTTATTATCAGACTGGGGGGGTTTCTCCTCGGTCTCGCTCTTAGTCCAGAGTCCTCTCTTATGTTCTGTGTTCTTTTTTCACGCATGGACCAAGGAAGGGGAGCAGAACGGTAGACATGTTACAATGATTCTAGCAATAATGATAATAGAATTTTTGTGTAATTAAAAAAAACAGTTTGTGTGTAGAAAGAAGAGGAAGTTGAGAGTGTACCTGCTGTGGTGCGAGATGTGAGTGTACTGGAATGAGCCCCCCCCCACTGCCCCCCCACCTCCCCCCCCACCATTTTGTTATGATCGTTGGTCTTGTTTGCGTTGTTTGTCTGCCTGAGCCTTTGGTCCGCACCAGCCCAAAAAGCTCCACGTGCGTTTGGTTCCGAGGGGCACAAGACCTCGTTTCCGGACCCTTTCTGTGCCACCCTGCACCATCGTGATCCAGACTGAACCGCTGCGGTCCACATTGAACCGGTGCGGTCCAGATTGAACCAGTGTGATCCAGATTGAACCGGTGTGATCCAGATTGAACCGCTGCGATCCAGATTGAACCGCTGCGGTCCAGATTGAACCGGTGCGATCATTAACGATTGTATTAATAGACTCGACTTGAACATGATCGGGGTTCCTGTGGACTCGACCAGACAGAATCACAGATTCAGTTCGTCTCTCAGTTCACTGGGCTGGACTTTAAGGACCAACCGAAACTTTTTTTTTTTTAAGGCCCGGATGAAGAAAAGGGAAATTGGCAGTATTGTGTTCAGTTTGTTTGGTCTGTATTCACATTTTCATAACTTTTTTTTATTGTATTTTTAGCCTCATAACATTCTCTGTTAACTTTTATTTACTGTCTTTTGTCTTTATCATTCACTTACTCATTCACTCATACACACACACACACACACACACATACATACACTAATGCACATACGCACGCACGCGCACACACACACACCACTCCTGCTCTCATTCTCTCTCTCTCTGGTCATCCTTCTCTTTTCTGTCACTCTTTCATCGGCCCCTCCCCCTCTCCTGTGCCCTGAGGATCATGCGTGTGAGTGTGTGTGTGGGGGGCCTTGCTGGGCGTGGCCCCGCACGCAAGTGATCAAAGCCATATTTATTTTGGGGAGGGAGGGAGGAACGGGGCAAACGTACTGTACTGTAAAGGTCTGGTTGTTCAAGATGCTGTGTGAAGAATTAAGTCTAAAATATGCAACAGAACGACGTTCGCGTGACTGTTTTTCTTCTGCGTGTGTGTGTGTGTGTCTGTGCCTCTGGTGTGGAATTGTTTTCTTTTTCTGTACTATAATTCTGGGATGCAGTGTGGCGTTTCGACGGTTCTAAGCGAGGTAGCAGAAGAACGACGAAGGCACGGTAGAAACGGAAATAAGACCGGTGTTGCATTATCAGCCAAACACAAGGACTATATGCACCAATCACACAGCATGTTGGTAACAGCCATCAGAACAAAGGGAACAGTGATTGGTGGATATTCTGACACGGCCGAGAGGAGCTCCACAAATGACCGAACTGCTCACGTAACCCAGGTGAATAAATATACAGTGTGTAAAAAAAAAAAAAAAAATTATAACAAGAAAAATGGTGGCCAGTAAGCCATACCGCTACTCAGTGGATCGGCCAGCTCGCCATAGCGATCGCGCACGAGCACGGCCACAAACGGCTCGTTGGATATTCCAGATTAGGGCGGGAAATTGGACGTGTTCCGCCACACACGTTGGGCACCAAGTTTACATTCAGCACAACGGATTGAGGAAAAGAAACGGTCTCGGGTAAAGATGGCGGTGTTTACTCCTGGGGTGTGGGCGCCCTCCAGGGCCTTGCTCAGCGGTGCTCGTGCTGTGGGCCGTGCCAGGGGTTCCCGTCGGCCCGTCCCACGTGACGCAGAGCCGGCGTGTCGCTGGGCAGCGCCCGTGCGTCCGGGCTCCGGGCTCCGGGCTGCCAGACCCGCCAGGCTTCCTGGGCGGAGTCGGGGGGGCGGTGAGTCACAGGTGGGCCTTCAGCGTCGTCGCCGTTCTCACAGAACGAGCGCACGGATTAGCTCCACCAATCGGAGGACATTTTGTAAGCGCGAGTGGGGAAAATGGCCAGCAGTGATTGGTAGATACTGTTACTACAGCCAGAAAGCCCCCCCCCCCCCACCCCCCCCCACCCCCCCTCAGGGAGAGAGAGCTTGTGGTGCCGTCTGTAGTGCAGCCAAGGGTTCGAATCCCTGCTGTGGCACTTAGTGTACTGCGACCCCATCTTTGTCTGTAGGCCTCTTTCTCTTAAAAAAAAAATTGAAAGGAGGACAGAATGTCTGCTCTCCTTTTTAAAAAAGCAAAGTATCGACCCGTCTCTGCCAGCATCAACTCCATATGTCTTTATTTAGAGATTCCACAGCCCCAAATGTCATGCTTATTTCTACGATCGATTAATCATGTCTGGTAAAGATATGTGGCAGTGAAAGAAGGATCAGACAAACCAAACTCGAGCATCATGAAAAATACCAAGCACACGTCATTGTAATTTTTTTTATTATGTTTTAGAATTTCTACAATTTTTTCAATTATTTTTTTTGGCAAGCAACATCTCCACATCTACATATCAAGTGCAAAAATGAATCCTGTCCCAAATAGTGGGGGGGTGGTGATTTGAGTGCATTACTTGCATTGTAAAGTTGCTTGGTGGACTTGTGTTTGATCAACACTGAAACTCTTCATTCCTTCACAGCAGAAAGTATGTGTCTGTTTTGTTGTAGGATTGACTGTTTTAGTTCAGTAAAGACAATTAAAAAGCACACATTTCCGTAAGTGGTGGCATTGGACAGAGATATCTGATATGCTACAGAGCCAATATTCAATTAAAGGATGCCACTTTGAATGGGTTAATTTGCACAGGAACAGAGATAACAGGCCAAAGTAACCTATTCCTGCAGTTAACACTGTTCTCGCTGGCTGACACAAAATGGGCAGTCGAGAGGGTGGTGACCTGCCACCTACCGGAGTGCCATCGACACCTCGGTTGGCATCTCCAAACGCTGTTGACCGAAACGTACCGTACAGCTTTTGTGCCCCCCCCCCACCCATCTCTCTCTGTCTCACGCTTTCTGTTCTGCTGGGCAGTGTAACTGTACCCCAGTCCTTTTAAAAAATATTCTAAGAATACCCCCACCGCCCCCCCACGCCCTCCCGCCTTTAAAAATTAGACAACATTGTCAGTTTGGCAGTGTCATGCTACTGAAGGTGACCCCCCCCAGTTGGTCATTCAGGCAGTGAGATGCTGTCTCTCTGGGTGTAAGCCGGAGGAAGTTCACACAGTGTCGGGGAACAGTGCTGCCTGCGAGTAGCTTTCGAAAGCACAGTAACGAACGGGAATGCCGATGCCTGCAGGTGTTATCAGCGTTGGCATTCTAACGAGATGGAAGGTATGAACTGGACTTCTTGGGGGCAAGTGTAGGCCCTAGGGGGGGGGGCGTACTAATGGGGAAATTGGAAAACTGACAGTTGGATTTTGAGGGTCAAGTGCAACATTTCAGACAAATCTGCTGCATTGCCAAATGAAGAAGGTTACCAACGGTTGCTTAAGTCACTCAAGTGTACTTTCGTTGGTTAATCTCATATCAGTGATGGAACGGTTAACCGATTTCCTTTGGTTTGCAAAAAAAATTGCATAGCCTAATATTTCTGGGCGTAGAACACTGGCGTCGAACACACACACACACACACACACACATGCTAATTAAACCAGTAACCTGTATTCATGAAGCGCTGTCTTAAGAATCGGATTAAACCGAGGAACAGTACCCACTGAAAACTTTTTTTCTTTCGCCCAATTTTATCCCCCATTTGGGGCGCCCGATTGGACACGGCCGCAGTCAGCGGATGCCGGAGGGCTCTGCGACAGCACACATTTTCGGAAGTGCGTGATGTCAGCAGCTGTTCCCTTTCACACCACGGCCCACGCGCTATAAGCTCGCGCCGAGGCGAAAAGGCGGAAGACCGATCGTGTGCGGCTTTAGCAAGCGAGCTAGCGGAGCCACGAGACGCAGACGAACCCGACTAGAGCCTCCCTAAACCTGGCGACAGTACCGCCGATTTCGCGTTTGTGACAACGGCACAGAACGGAACTCGGGCACAGCGGTTGCTTGGAAACCCAGGCGATGTTCACGAACGTACAGAGCCATGGGGTGGGCGTGCGGCCGCCCCTGCGTTTCCGAGACCTCCTCTACCAGATACGAAAGATTTACCGACCAGGAATGGCGCGGATTGTGCGGCAAAATAACCTTATTTCTGTGTCTCGAGATTCAGCTGCTTCCAGTCCTCGCTGCACCTTTCGTGACAGGTGGTATGCCTTGCTAATGTTTAACACTTCGTCAGTAGGCTAATTACACGGCCAAATAAATAACAATGAACTACTACCATAAACAGTACAGCTGTGAGGTTGCGTATTAAGTGATTGTGCTATCTTGAGTATTTCCTACAGCATAAATTATATATTTACGCATTTATCTAATGGGATGTGGAATGCATATTTAATGCATTCAGATGGCAATGAATTACAACCGCCATCATCCTAATGCCTGTTAAGTAGAGTATAACATGCAGCAATTGTGGGTTTCTCTATTAATTTGACTTCTACACTGAAGTCCCCATTGGTCATGTTTTTTATTTGCTAGACCCATGGGCTTGAGGGGATAGAAGTACCCTTACCCCCCCACTCACCCCTCCCCCCCAAAAAACAGGATCTTAGGTTCTTAAGTCACATTATATTATGCCAAAGACGGAGGAACACAGAGGACTCTTCTGTATTGTCAACATCCTAAACCATAACTTTCTCTTGCTTTACTGGTTGAGTACATGAATCGCTCTAAACCAGATTCTTAAGAGGACTTTAAGCCAGACTTAAGAGAGGAAATTAAACTCTTTGAATTTTCCACCCTTAAGTGCAACCTTTCAGTCCTGTTGGCTTTCATGAATACAGGCGTTTGTGTTTTTCACAGACACAGTGAAAGTCAGCAGGGATACAGTTTCATGTCACAGTGCTTTGTCAACCACGCAAGTCATCTCTGAGGCCACCATTTTGCATATCGAAAATCATGGATTTGGGACTTTTTCTGACTCGCACACGTCATAAGCAGTGTTTCCTTGGGGTTTTTTCTCGTATGGCTACTAAATCATATAGGCTATGTACGGTTCTTTCAGCACTGCTAATTTGGGGGAATTAGGGGTTCAAGAAGCACAAGTGAACATTTCCTTCTATTAATTTTGTTTCCCAAACATTTCTGCTAATGTGAGAGGAATCCCACATCAAGGTTTTTAAAAAAATACTCCATTCATTTAACGGTCGTCCAGAAGTTATGTATTTTAAGAGACAGAGCTGAATGTGTTCTTTGATTACACACGAAACGCATGCACCATGTATCGGGTTAAGTTGTATCTCTAAACCCTGAAGGAAAACATTTACAATTACACACTTTTCTTTTTCTAAATTTTTTTTTTTTACCGCGTATACCTGTATCCTGCCGGGACCGAATTCCATACGGTCGGTGCAAGCACGCCCATTTTTCCACAAAGATGGGTGTGTGCAAAGTCACAAACAACAAAATAAATGAATAAGAATACAGTGTTCCCCCTTTTGCCATCGAAAACCACGACAATGCTTCCTGAAGTTAGCGAGGCAGTGCTTAGTCTGCCCCCTGCAGGCAGTGGAGAGAACAGCGGCGTGAGGGGCTGGTTGGTTACTCAGCAGTGGGAGGCGACTGTGAACACAGGTACCCACTCCAGTAGAGCTTGCAGCCCGTCCTCTCACGCTATGGGGTTGCCAGACGTACGGTTTTTTGACCGGAATGGTTTTCTAATTATTTTCCCGGTTTCCGGTCGGAACTGTACCTCTCAGCCATCAAATGCACAGGTGCAAGCACAGGTACATTTCTGCCATCAGTCAGCCTGCTCGGACCGGCCGATGGCAGAAATTAACCAGCAGTTTGTAATGAATTTGCGCGTCACTGACTCCCGGGGTCCGATGGAAAGGCACCCCGTACTGACAGCTCCCGACATCACAGCTTGCAGCTTCCAGCTGCGCATGTTGTCCGGGTTTTGACATACTCCACATCTGGCAACCCTGCTCACGGAACAATCCCTCTCAGTTCTACCTTCACCACTTTCACCGTGTAGATAAAGTCTCTGCTTAGGGAAACGCCTAGCTTGTAGTTTTTATTTTTTATTTTTTAAATTTTAGAATTCTGATCTAGTTTTGCACATGAACCCATCCTATTCCTTTCCAGTACCGCTGGAGACTCTACAGACAAGTTAAGACGATGTTAGGATCTTTCCCTCGACACGTCTCGATAGCATCTTAACTGTTTACAGAAGTGGAGGTGTTACTTTATACAGCGTGGTGATAATACATGAAGCCAGCAGATTTCTGGGTACATGGATGGAGAGAGAGCTACACTGAAGTATACAGGTATTATCTCTTATAGACTCATATAATGTAACGAGAGAGATTTTCTAGATGTGCACATAGTTATATACATGTCATATTCAATATTACATGAATGTTTTACATGAGCATGCTATTCTAAGTCTTTGTTTCGTCAAAGGTCTTTTCCTGCCCTTGGTTATCAGTAACCACGATTCTCTGTGGTAATAGGTTTTTTTTTTCTTTCTTTTAACTTTTTCTTCTCTTGTTCTTCATTTTCCTTAGTCTCTGTTGACAGCTGAAAAAGGGAACAGCTTCCTTCCTTTTCACAGTTTACTCACTGAGTGATGAGACAGGTGGTTGGGGGGTCGTGAGGGTTCTATTTGAGGGGCGGGGGGGGGGGCCGGGTGCCGTTTGGGGATGAGGTGGTTGTAGGGGTGATCAGAGACGCCCACCGGACCCTTTTTTTGGCCTGGAATTGGAAAAGGGGACACTGATGAGACACGTGGGGCTTCAGGGGGAGAAGTGAGGAGGGCGTGGCCGCGTGTGTCGCTACGCACCGCCAGAAAACTCACCTGTGCTATTCCGCCACCTGTACGCCGGCACAGTTATCTTTACTCTCCGAGGCTATCGCTAAGTACTCCGCTCTGAGAGAGAGAGAGAGAGAGAGAGAGAGAGAGAGAGAGAGAAGGAAGAAAGGAAGGAAAGGAAGAAAGAGGGAAAGAGAAGTCAGCGAAGACACTGGCCGAGGAGAGAGCAGCTGAGACATCGTAGCTCGCTAAAACATTTCGTCTTTAAACTTAAAAGAGTTTTTACGATTCCGAGGCTGGAATTAATGCCGGATGTGGGGGGGACGTGCAGCGGATGTGCAGCGGATGTGGGGGGGGGACGTGCAGCGGATGTGTAGCGGATGTGGAGTGGATGTGCAGCGGATGTGGGGGGGACGTGCAGCGGATGTGGAGCGGATGTGTAGTGGATGTGCAGCGGATGTGCAGCGGATGTGCGGCGGATGTGGGGGGGGGACGTGCAGCGGATGTGAAGCGGATGCGCAGCGGATGTGCGGCGGACGCGAAGCGGATGTGGGGCAGACACCGCACGCCGCGTGTGGTCCGCTTCCTTCTGCCGCCCGTGCTAGCGCATTAGAGCGTCAATAGCAGCCGCGGTACGCCACAGAGCTGTAGCAGGCCTGGTCTCCGGGCCGAAGCTAAGAAGCAAGCGGGCCACTGCACACAGTCCGCTACACTGTGTGTAGTCAATCGTATTTTAGACTTATATTTAAACCTACATCTTATTTCTATTACGTTTTTGCAAGATGAGGCAATGAGGTGAGACAGTTTCACTCATTTCAAGATTTGCCAGTTGGGATAAGATAATTTCACTTAACAAGTTAAAAGTGTCTTAGAACAAGATAATGTTTTCTAACTTAAAAGAGAAAAAAAAAAGATTTTTAAGTCTCATTCCAAGACTAAAACATTTGCTAAGACAACCTTTGTTTTGCAAGAGAAGAAATTACTTCATGGAGGGAGGGAGAGGAGAGCAGAACGGAGGAAAGATGGAGGAGAAAAACGGCTACTCCTTCATGTGCACGTTTTTGTGTGGGGGGGGGAGCAGGGCTGGAGGGGCTCCCATCAGCGGTGGCTGATACAGACGGGAAGCTTCCCCTTAAACTGATCATTGGTCTCAACCTGTTTTCATTCATTTTCCGTGATTAATGAGCGTGCCCGTGATTAATGAGTGCGCCTGTGATTAATGAGTGTGCCCGTGATTAATGAGCGTGCCCGTGAATAATGAGCGTGCCCGTGATTAATGAGCGTGCCCGTGATTAATGAGCGTGCCCGTGGTTAATGAGCGTGCCCGTGATTAATGAGTGCGCCCGTGATTAATGAGCGTGCCCGTGATTAATGAGCGTGCCCGTGATTAATGAGTGCGCCCGTGATTAATGAGCGTGCCCGTGATTAATCAATGTGCCCATGATTATCAGTGTGCCCGTGATTAATGAGTGTGCCCGTGATTAATGAGCGTGCCCGTGATTAATGAGTGCCTGTGATTAATGAGCGTGCCCGTGATTAATGAGTGCCCGTGATTAATGAGCGTGCCCGTGATATGAATCATCCGTCGGCAGGTAAAGACACGGCTTTTTTCTTCACATCACGTTACGGAGATTAAGCAACAAATTCAATTCAGAAAAATCAGTTTTAATAACTCGGCACGCTCAACGGAAGCGGCTGAAGGAGTGGGCGGGGAGCACGGAGTTGGACAGAGGGGTAAACGGAGTTGGACGGAGGGGTAAATGGAGTTGGACGGAGGGGTAAAGGGAGTTGGACGAAGGGGTAAACAGAGTTGGACGGAGGGGTAAAGGGAGTTGGACAGAGGGGTAAAAGGAGTTGGACGGAGGGGTAAAGGGAGTTGGACAGAGGGGTAAAGGGCGTTGGACGGAGGGGTAAACGGACGAGCAGTACTCACGCGCTCTCTCTAAGAGCTTCCTCCCCTGCCACTGAGATCTTCCTGTAGCAGTACACCATCTCCACCACCAGCCACACCTGCAGTCCAATGATGGACACGTACATCATCACCTCCGACAAGATGGACGCCGTGCCCCTGGTGGCTGGAGCGGGAGAAAGAGCCAGGACACGTTCGATCATCAGTTCAAAAAAAATATGTGAGCACCATAATGTTTGAAACGAAGAAACAAAGACATGTTTTTAATTTTAATTGGTTTGGCTCTGTGCTCCACAATCTGTAATCTGATCTGTAATCAAACAATTCACATGTGGTTAAAGTGCACATTCTCAGCTTTTATTTAAGGGAACTTTTATACATTTTGGTTTCACCATGGCATGCTAGCCCCCCCCCATATCAGGGCATCACAATGATTGGGACAGTACTGAGTTACAGTACAGATGAGCAGAAAAAAGGCTTTTTGGGCAGTTTTGTGATCAGCTGCGTTTCAGGTCATTGCTTCTTGGCAGTGTTCTGGGGTCTCAGTGCCACCAACACAGTCTGTTTCTTACATAAAAGCATTTGTAAGAAAAGAAGCCAGTGCCTGTTTCATAAATGCCAACCACTTCGCACCCAACCTTGCATTTCTCCATGGTGACCGGAATGAGTCCATCTCTACATGTTTAATTCCAGCTGATAGGAAGATACAGCGACCACATGCTGGTTTAATGTAGCCTGTCTCGTCTCAGGCATCCCAGTGCCCAGAGCTCTCCTTCTCAAATGGCCGATTCCAAGAGGTTGCACTCCTCGCTGCTCCTGCTCTGTTTTCTTACAAATGCATCAGTTCATTTTGTTGACCAAATTATCAACAGACAAATCAATTTAGCGTCAAAAATCCAGATTTTTGGATGAAGTTCCCTTTCAAGCTTTTTGATAAGCCTCAGCTTTCAAGCACACCGCCTTCACCAGTCAGACCGTGCCGCACTCACACAGCGGAAATGTCTGCAGTTTTTTCTTGGCGCTCAAAGACGCCGCCCCCCCGACCCCCGACCCCCGACCCCCCCGTCCCTGCGCAGCCTACCCTTGGCGACCACGTTGAGGGTGATGAACTTGGTGGCGTGGGTGCGGAACTCGTAGCTGGAGAAGGTGAGGACGCGGTCGAAGAAGCAGCGGAAGACGCCCGTGTCGTTGAAGGTCACGTTGAGGATGTAGATCGACCCGTCCTGAAGGTCGTTGGTCTTCTTGCTCCCGTTCCAGTCGATCCGCTCCCAGAAGCGGTCGTCCATGATGCTGGGGCTCTCGGCCTCATAGCTGAATATCTGCAGGGGGGGGGGGGATCGTGCTTGGTGACAAAAACCATAGCAACAAGCGAGAGTTCTTACAAGCACCTCCAGCAATTGCCTTTCAGGGCAAAGTCACGTGCATGACAGTTTGACATTTAGCAGACGTGGTCACCAGAGTGACTCTGTGCCCTGCTCACTTCACCACACGCCGTGCAACACATCAAAGGCACTTCATCTGGAAGCCAAGCGTAGGCATGGTAACACAACCAGCAACCTCTGCATCACAAGCCCAGTTCTCCAACCATTATCCTTCACTGGCTGCCTACAGGGCATACTCACTGCTGACACCAAATGCCCGCCCCACTCTATGTGCCTTTAATTGCGACTGTTCTCATTTTGACGGCACAAATCCGTCGATCTCAGTGCAAATGCCGCCGAGTTTTACACGAGTTCAGGATTCCAGCAGAAAAGAAGATCCATCAGCCCACTCGCCCAGCCATCGAAACGCAGAAAGAAAGAGGCTCTCGAAAAGGTCAAACGCCTCATCATTACGATAATACAAATTTTAATTCTCAAACCAAATGACATGGAGTCCATTTTCCTTCCGCTAATGCCACTGAGCCTCAGTTAAGGCCGGGCTTTCTGTGCCAGCCCAGTCTCTTCAATTCAATCGCAGTTCATCTAAAGCAGTGGTCTCCAACCCTGGTACTGGAGAGCTACAGGGTCTGCTGGTCTTCATGGTGACTCTGCACTTCATGAATCAATTGATTACACAGTTAGCTCGACTCACCTGGTGTCTTGGGTCTCATTTGGGTGCTGATTTTAAGGTGAAAACAAAAACCACCAGACCCTCCAGGACCGGGGTTGGAGACCACTGATCTAAAGAAAGCTCAAATGTCAGCCATTTAAGTGGTCTCCTATGAAGTCACATGACTTTCCACCTCCTGTGTCCTCACCCACGGTGGTATGATTTCAGTTACATGACTTGAACTCTGCTCTACCTCAGTTCAAATTTACTACTCCATCAGCATCCCCCCCCCCCCCCCCCCCCAAAAAAAAACAAAAAACATTTGCTGCCTGGTTTAGCACAATTCCAGAAATCCCAGAAATCCTAGCAATCCCAGCTGTCTCACATGCCTGTCCCACCGGCAGGACCCTTGGGTTTGGGTGGGCCCCGTGCACACCCATTTGTTTACTCAGTTGGCACTTAATTTGGGGGCTCTTTGACCCGACTACAGGGGCGCTGCGTCTGAGACTCACCACCCAGACCCCCCGAACCGCTCACTCCACACTCCGATCCACAAAAAGGTCCTAAACCCTTGATGCTGGTCCAGCCAGGAATAGTTCCTGGAAGGTCACTGGGTCAAATCCCAGCAGCTGGTCCTGTACACTTAGTAGATTCCATTATATTTCTGTTGACCTAAACGTTTTTATCTTTACTGGTAATTTGAATGATGGGAGCCAGCACGAAAAAAAGGATCTTTTTAAAATTGTAATTACATTTTTAATCAGTAATCCAGCCACCTGTGTTCTGTTTTTTAAAAAAAATATATATACTGGTATGTGGTTCACATCAATTATTTTTTTGATTCGTCTGCTCCTGAAAATCCTCACTGAGTATACGCGCAGCTTTCCGAGTATAAAAGGCCGTTGTTGTCTGAGGGTACGAACGAACGGACAAAAACGGCGGACGGCCACGAGGGCTCGCGTAGTCGCGGTCAAACGGGAGGGTGCCTCTGCCCTGCGTCGGCTGCGTAAAAAGCCTTTTCAGAGGGCCTGAAACAATCGCTTCTGCGTGGGCGGGCTGCCCGACCGCGCTCTGCGCAGGAAGTGCAGGGGCCTGCAGCTGACGCCGCGGAAACGCGCTGCTCATGAAAAATGCACGACGAGTGCATCACCTCTCATCTCACCGGCGCAAGGCAGAATGTTCCCCCTCCGACGGCAAAAAGCACCTGCCGTAAATATCCACCGGGATTTGCGACCCCCTTGCCCCCTCCCCCTCCCCCTCCCCCTCCCCACATAAACGGTTACTGGGCGTATTCTTTTTTTTTCTTTTTTCTTTTTTTTACGATCCCGTGCCACGCCATGAGGCACGGACAGACGCCTCGCGGCGCGCCGGGGTTCAGAGCCAGGGTTCAGAGCCGGGTTTCTCATCAGGCATCGATCGGATCGAAGCGGAGCCGGTGGCCCTAATGGACGCGGTTCTGCCGGGGCGATGATAGCAGTGACGACGCCCTCCTCATCTATCCCGTCTCTGGACGTCCAGTCATTAAGGACATTAAGGTTTTCTGTGGTCTTTTAAAAAAAAAATTATAAATTTGGCGTCCAACGAGGGGCTGAGTCAGCAGAATCCCCCCCCCCCCCCGATTTACGACCGCAAATGGCGTTCACACGCAAGCCCCCGCCACTGATCCAGGGGAGTCCTCCTCCTACACGGTCTCGGTTCTCCCGCGAAGCATGCAGAACCTTCTTTTCACACCGCAGACCACCGCTCAGCTCGCACAGACAGAGCGGGGTCTGAGGAAGACCACGGCTGAGCTCGCATAGACAGAGCGTGGTCTGAGGAAGACCACAGCTGAGCTCGCACAGACAGAGCGCGGTCTGAGGAAGACCACGGCTGAGCTCGCACAGACAGAGCGCGGTCTGAGGAAGACCACGGCTGAGCTCGCACAGACAGAGCGCGGTCTGAGGAAGACCACCGCTGAGCTCGCACAGACAGAGCGCGGTCTGAGGAAGACCACGGCTGAGCTCGCACAGACAGAGCGGGGTCTGAGGAAGACCACGGCTGAGCTCGCACAGACAGAGCGGGGTCTGAGGAAGACCACGGCCATTTCATGCGCGGCTATAACACGGCGCCCTGGTTTGACCAGTAGGGGTCACTAGAGAGCGATGATACGCAGACCCTCAAAACCTACTGAAGCCTCCCATACCCTGGCCAGCAGTCACCAAGTGCACATCGCCCTGTGGCGCTGTCACGGTCGACACGGGCACAGTCCGAAAACTGATCTGAGACCGTCGCAAGGCTCACCAGTTTTCATTCGCCTGTTTTCGGTTGTCTGACGAAAAAGACAATGGGGTTTAGGTTTTCCAATCGAGCAGTTCCACACCGGCGTGATAAGTCTGTGCTCTCAGGAGAAATGTTTCTTCATCTTCACTGTTTTCCCAGTGGCGCCAGCCCCAGGAAAGGTGACGGGTATGTGTTATTTCATTCACTTGGGTTTAGAGGCTGAGTATGTAATTGTTCCATAAAGCCAAAACCAGGTTACAAGATATGGTATTATTTGTTGTTATTATTATTATTTGCGGACTCACCAATTTCCCAAGAAAGGAACCTGATTTATTGGCTTCGATGTGCCGGCAACTGTGAATTCAACAGAAGGAGGACGCTCAACAGGGAGGGACCTGCACTCTAGAGCAGCTGTCCTATTTTCTTTGTACACAAATGTGCACAATCTCGCACTCACCATAAACAAACGTGTTCCTGCATTCAGCAGCATCAGCACAAAGAGACGCAGGTCGAGCAGGTCCAACAGACACCGGATCTCAGCGGCCAGTAATGGCTCGCATTTATGAAGCGCTTTTATTTCCAAAGTGCTTTACAGTTACGAGAGGGAAACTCTGCTCAACCATCCACCTAAATGGCACACGGCGGCCATTTTGCACCAGAATGAGGTGAAGAGGGAGAAAACGATTTTAGCCAGTTGCACTGGGGCAGTGAGAACCCTCTCAGTGCGGTGGTAACCAACCCTGTTCCTGGAGATCTACCATCCTGCAGGTTTTCACTCCAACCTTAACAGAGTGCACCTCATTCAACGGCTAGTGATCTCACTGAGCTGCTAATTAGTAGAGTCTGGTGTGCCACCTTGGGGTTGAAATGAACACCTGCAGGATGGCAGATCTCCAGGGACATGGTTGGTAACCACCGCACTGAGAGGGAGATTAGGTGGCAGGTTGAGAGAGCCAGGCTGGGAATTTAGCCCAGACAGCGCGGAAACCTCTTTGTGACGAGCTAGCCCGAAGCTAGCCCATAGCTAGCACATAAGCTAGCCCGTAGCTAGCCCGTAGACTAGCCTGTAGCTTAGCTAGCCCGTAAGCTAGGCCGTAACTAGCCCGTGGCTTAGATAGCCCGTAAGCTAGCACATAAGCTAGCCCGTAGCTAGCCCGTGAACTAGCCCATAGCTTAGCTAGCCCGTAAGCTAGGCCGTAACTAGCCCGTGGCTTAGCTAGCCCGTAAGCTAGGCCGCAGCTAGACCGTAGGCCAGCCTCCCGGCGGTGAACGGCGAGCACTCACGTGCGAGAAGTCGCTGTCCTCTTTGGCCTTGAAGAACCAGTCCACCGTGGCGGTGGCGGGGACCTCGCCCCTCATCTTACAGGAGATGCAGCCCAGCTTGAACCCCTTTCCCGCCACTGCCTCCGTGTCAGAATCCACCTCCACGCAGGCCGCGCGGCACAGGGGCGCTGTGGAGAAACCCAAAAACCGCGTCAGCCCCCCCGCCGAGTGAGTCTCCCTCCCTCCCTACTGACCAGCTTCTCACAAATATGCGCCCACCTGGTTTTTCCCCCACACACTCCTCAAAAATGTTCATCTATTTTCGTATACGCACAAAACCATAAATCATCTTAA
>NC_049201.1:81932426-81957426 GCF_013347855.1 Anguilla anguilla | reverse complement strand
ACATCCACACGCTCTCCTGGCACCTCCTGCTCCTCTGGGAGAAAAGCGACCCGCCCTTCGGGGTTGGCTTCATCGAGCTGGGTTCAGCCGTTACACAACAGCAGTTGCATAACAGACTCACCGCCATCACTTCCTTTCTCATGCTCTCTCTGACCCCCCCCCCCACCCCCCCATACTGCACATCCCCCTTCTCCCCTTTATCCATCCCTCCCTCTGTCCCCCCCCCCCCCCCCCCGACATATGGGCCTCATTCATCATCACTTGGGCGTAGAGCGTAGATCGTAGGGGGGGCACCAAACAGGAAATTTTCTTTTGGATTTTTTTTGGGGGGAGAACACTAACAGTAGCACCCAATGCAGGACAATATAGGGAGGGAGACCATTTTATGTCAAAAGTTGCAGGGCGGGGGATTTGTCCCCCCCCCCCCGGATCTAGGACACAGTCCAGACCAGCGAGACTCCTTCTTTAATCGAGCCTGTCAGTCTGTCCCATTCCTAGTGGGGAGGGCAGGAGGACTGTATTAACCCACTGAGATTTGGTCCCACTGAGTGCCACTTATGTGCTGCAGATGCAGTTAAACTGCGCTGCAGCCATTTCATTAGTCAGCTGAAAGAAAACATACGCAGCTAAACTACAGCAGCATGTTTTACGCTTTTAAAAACAGCCATGTACCAACCCAGCTGCATAAAAACGCACTTTCAAACATCATGCTAAAATTACGACAGGACAGAGGAGCGTAAGAGTGTACAGCTGCCTGTGCACAAGCTTTAGTTAAATACAAATTTAAAACACACACACACACACACACCCACACACGCACACATACACACACACACAAAAAGCACACACACACCCATACACACACACACAAAAAAGCATGCATACACACCCACACACGCACACATACACACACACACACAAAAAAGCACGCATACACACCCACACATACACACACACACAAAAAAGCATGCATACACACCCACACACGCACACATACACACACACACACAAAAAAGCACGCATACACACCCACACATACACACACACATAAAAAAGCACACACACACACACACAAAAGCACACACACACATACACACAAACACAAACACAAACACAAACACGCACACACACACACACACACACACACACACAATTGACACCATTTCAAAAACAAATAGCAGTTCAATAGCGCACCCACGCAGCTGTAATTGCAGCACACATCCATACAGGGCAGCAGTGGTGTGTGTGTGTGTGTGTGCTGGGGCGTGCGGCCTGCATATAGCATCTGCCCTGGCATCGTGCATCGAGTCGATGGGTGACGGCATCCTGCATATGTGCAGACGCATCAACAGCACCATCAGAACTGTGCCGCTCCTTACTAACCAGGGCCATGCAGTGTGTCCGCATTGCTTATCTCTGTTACCACGGTCATAACACTTCTTTTTCACTATACTGCTAATCCCACTGTACTGGCCACCGCCATCCTGCCCCCTACTATACCCCTACTTCACCCCCACCCTGCCCCCTACTTTACCACTACCCTACCCCTACTATACCACTACCCTACCCCTACTTCACCCCCACCCTGCCCCCTACTATACCACTACCCTACCCCTACTTCACCCCCTGCCCCCTACTTTACCCCCACCCTGCACCTACTTCACCCCCACCCTGCCCCCTACTTCACCCCCACCCCGCCCCTACTCACACGCGTGACGGCGGCGGCGGCGGTAACGGCGCTGAGGCCGCGGTCGGCCCACTCACCGTGCAGGGCGCCGGCCAGGACGGAGGCCAGCAGCAGCAGCCGCAGCGTAGCCATGCCGACGGTCGGCCGCAGCGTAGCCATGCCGACGGTCGGAGGGAAGAGGCCCATCTCCGGGGTGTCGCTCCGGGACCGGGACAGACAGCAGCTCACCGCCAGACGGTCCAGAGCACCACGGTGCTCACGGGGAGCCCAGAGCTCCTTCAGAGAGTGAGGGTGGGGGGGTGGTGGGGGTGGGGGTGGGGGGGAGACACACACAAAAAAAAACCCTGGGGGTTGAAATGTTAGCTGACACCGGGAGCACCTGGTGCGACAATGCCAGAACAGTCGAGCCAGGCGTCTCCTCTTCCTTCCGTCAAATCTGCATTGGGTCCTTGCCCAGATCAGTCTGGATGCAGGGCTATCCTCCCTCGGCCTGCTACTGAAAGGAAATATGTTCTACGGGGTGCGAAACCCCCCCTCAGAGAGTGCCGCTTTAACAAGGCGCACAACCAGCCTCAGCTACCCACTTGAAGTCCCGGCTTGCTGTATTTGATTACAGCTTGTGAAACGAACAGGAGAGGGCCTCGAGTTTCAGCCACTAATTGTCCACAAGGCCTTTGTCCATCTGTTCAAAAGCGTACAGGCAGGAGGCGACGCAGCGGGGGCACTCCTGTGCTTGCCAGTGTCGGCGGCTCGAGCGCTTCTGAAACGTCACCGTCAGCACGCTCGTCCCAAAACAATATCAGGTGTGGACATTTGCTCAGCTGCAGACTTCAGAGTTTCATTTACGGAAGACAATATGCAACTGCTAAAAAATGAATGTGACTAAGTTTTGTTTTTTTTGTGCGCGTGCGAAGATTATCCCGCAAAGCAGGAGGAAGACATCACGCAAAAGACAGTAGATTTGGAGAACTATGTAATGGACCTGGGTCAATGAGGATCGACAAATAAACCTGTTTTTGAGAACATTCCTTAAGCATTTGCAAGAATTGATATGATTCGAATAAATTCGAACGCTCAGTAGGTCGGAAGTGCTAACGTCGTAGTTATTTCAAAGCGATAACGAGGGAAGCATTGACATTCTTTTTTTCTTCTTTTCTTTGGCTGTATCAATCACAGTTCAAACATGACAACGCTTATTGCTTTTTAAACTTATGTTATTGCTGTTATTGTATGAGAAAAAATGATACCAACAACCAACTAAATGGCGGTGATTTTGCCGTTTAAACTGTGCTGATTATAACATATAGAGCCGCTTTACAACCGGCAGAGACACCAAAACATGAAGTACTAAAAGTATGGCACTGATAAGCCAAGCAATCTGCCGCCTCCTACAGCAACACCATTCATGGAAATGGACGGTTCTTAACGTAGTCTACCTATTTGGTTCTCAACGCATGCAATTATATCTTACGAATTTGCTTTTCTTTTTTTTTTTGTATTTTCAATACAATCCGACGAGTCGTTATCGAAATAGGTACGTGAGGAAATGACCATAAACCAAAAAAAAAAATAAATAAATAAAAAATACGCAGGCTAGCGAGAAATTTCTCACAAAAGAGCAAGGTAAATGGAATTCATCCAAATACCTGGTCCGTTATCCAGTTTTTTTTCTCTCTCTCTGTTCCATCAATTCTCAGATTTTTCTGTACCAATCTTATGCATATACAAAATTTCACACACTAAGTCTCCCGATATATGGTTCCCTACACGACCGATTATCCAATTTGGTGCAAGTATCCTCTTCTGTCCACGTCTGGTGTGTTTTTTTCTCCCCTTAGCTCTCACCTTCACTGCGGTAAAGCGAACGGCATCTTCTTTTCCAGTGTCCACTCCCGGTAAGAAAACTGTGTAAGTCCGTCCGTCCGTCCGTCGGAAACCTCAATCGGGAGGTGAATGCACTGGCCAGCACAGGAGAGACCGAAAATCAAACGAAAAATGCACTTGCCGACCGCCGCAATGTATTTGGGGGGGGGGGGGGAAGATACGCGAACGCTTACCCTACAATGTTTTTTTTCCCCCCCGTTGGAAAGGAGAGGTTAAAGGTAGGATGAAAGACAGTCATGCATGCAAAATCATGTGTCGGCGTAATTGCATAGCCTACACAAGTAGCAGCGTCTATTCAGTCTTTAGGATCGGGAGAGAGATTGGGGGAGGGAGACGGGAGTGATGCATTGCAGTAGAGGGATTGGCGAGAGGGGAGGGAGAGGACAGAACGTGCATGCGGTTGGAAGTTGTTATGGCAACGCTGATTTAACGTAAGGCTCGCACACAATTTAAAACAAATAGCGTTGGCAAAAAATCACGTTTATTGTTTGTTGCGTGTCGCCTACAGTGTGCAAACACAGAACTTGCGCAATATTAGGCGACCAATGCGGAAACATGGGCCCTATTCTTTTTTTCATTCGACCGCAAATCAATACGATAATCTGCGCTAACAGCTGGAGAGCTTTAAAAGAACACAGCCAGATTAAAGCGGGTTTTAAACAAGACTGAAAGCGACTTATCCAAGTGCACGTGTCTGAATGCACTTTTTGACGGAGGCGGATGAGACGCTGACTGCGAGCACGGAGGAAACACGGCTAAAACGACCGCCTGTGGTCGCGAAGCACCTTTCCGTCCACAGCACAACACAACACGCATAGATACGCTTCAGTTCTGATTGGTCAGAATCTGTCCTCAGAACTACAATCTGTTCTTTTAACATTATATAATATGCAATGTCCATATTCAAGATTTTACATCTCAGTTTTATATAAATGAATTACAAGGCAGCAAAAATATATATTTTTGTTAAATTGAAATATCGTTTTTTTTTTTTTTTTGCCGTGTGTAGAGTGACTTTCAATTCAACCTGTGAACCGGGGTGAGGCACTGTGTGCTTGTGTTGATGGATCCGCGTAAAATGAGTCATATATCCAGTCATTCATACACGAGTGTTTATTCTTCTTCTGAACGGTCTATGTTCTGAACACAGCTGGAACAATCCTCCAGCTACATGACCCTCGTGAGCCCCAGAGATTAGTGTCCTATTTAAACGCGTAGGACAAGATGTGCTCTCTCTCTCTCTCTCTCTCTCTCTCTCTCTCTCTCTCTGTATATATATATATATATATATATTTTTTTTTTTTTTCCCTTTTTATTTTGTTTCACGGATTGACTGCCATTTGAAACGTTAAAAAAAAAACAAGAGTACAGCTTCTGCTCCTCCTACCCTACCCCCTCCCCCCTTCTGCCTCGCCTGTTTTGACATTAGCTGAGTTTCTAAGGAAGTTGTTTGAAGTGCCTCTTAAGCTAAAGAGACCCTGTCAATCCGTTGTGTGCTATATGTTATTGTATTATGAGGCTTTCTGCTCCAGTTCTCTCCTACGGCCAAAGTGCTGAAAGGGTGTTTTGGGGGAAAGCATGATGGTTGCAATAACAGTAATAATAATGTTTTCTTTATTTATTTTTACACATTTCTACAGTCAGCTGTAAGTGGGGGCTATTTAGTTGCCTTGTTTGAGAAAGGAAATGTAACTAGGACAGAAGGGCCCCACATCCGCTTTTCTGCCATTTTTAGGCATAGATCTTATTTGAATGAAACACCACCTCTGGTTATATATAAATAAATAAATAAATAAACAAACAAATGGTTAATGCATGAATTGCTAACGCTAATTCTTGTGACGCCAGACTGTTGTGAAGCCTCACTCTTGCTCTCTGTCCCCTCCTCACACAGGCATTTGTCACAGTCATCCAGTCTAAATTACCAGCTCTGTTCTTTTTCCCTGGAGGTGACCGGGATCCTAATTAAGATTATGGAAACTCGCTCCCTCATCCCTCAGAGTCAGAAGCATAGCCGCGATGACGGGCGCACATAGACAAACATGTCAGCCGGCTGCCCTGTGGAACCTTTCCCAGAAATTTCCCCGCCATACCCTGTCCTCAAATTCTATACGATGCTAGTTTTGCACAGACCACGACTCTCTAAAGGTCCAGGAAACTGAAAGCTGTGAATTCTTTCATGGTGTGTTTTGTTTTAATACATTTTTTTTTTTTTTTTTGGCAAATGAAGAAAAAAAAAATAGGTCTACAAAAGCCTATGTAGAAATTGGCTTGCCTTCCCCCCCCCCTGGGCTAAACACCAGGTTTTCAGTGGGCGGGGTTAACTGGGTGCTAGTTATGTTCTTCTAAAAGAAAATGAAGTGACGCTCTTAACCAAGGAACTGAAAGCTGAACGAGTTCCCTCCAGATAAGGAGTCAGAAGAAAACACTTAAAGTAGTACAGATGGGAAATACCAATAACATTTAAGCCACAGGAGGATGGCATGTTAAATCTCAACACTTTTATTTTGACATTGTTCATTGCTATACTAGGTTTAGTAGCCTTTCTCCATGGTCAGAATACCCATAATGCCCCTCAAAAAACAATAACCTGTCAAAGACTGCATAATAGCGTTATTATTTTTATTTGGTTTTATTATTATTTATTTGTAAAAAATTTTTTAAAAAAGTCTTGCTCATTGATATTTAAATATACAGTAGTATCTACTATGAATATTTTTGTCTATAAAAAATCTATTACCTCTAAAAAATAACCATCTTGCACTAAAAAGGCAGCTTTCTATGTACAGTTATAGTATTAGCTGGCTGATCAGTTAAGATGATGTCAGTACCGTTAGACATGATCATGATTTTCAAAAAATGCTTCTGACAAGTTAAACCGAAAAAAACTACAGGCTGATGGCTAATTACACTACATTCCATTTATTTGACACTTCTGTCCAAAGTGACATAGAATAAGTGCATACCGAAGGTCATTGGAACAACTACAAAACACAGGTCCGATAAGATACAATACTCATTATGTAACAGTTATTCATAGCCATGAACACATTAAGTCCAGTTCACGCAGTAAGCACAGGCTAGGTCAGAGGGTAATGTTAAGTCGAACGAGGAGACATTAAGTGCTGGATGGAGCTACATGAAAAATTAAAGTGGTACAGGAGGTGCATGTGTATCATGAAAGTGCTACAGGAGTGGAAGGATATAGGTGACAAGAGTGATCCTAGATTGGGAGTGCCCTGCAGAGTAGTGATAGTTAGGCCAGGTACAGTCTGAGGAGATGTGTCTTCGGACCATGGCAGAAGATGGGCAATGACTGAGTGGTCCGTAGAGGAGCAGGGAGTTCGTTCCACCACTGGGGGGAGCTAGGGTGGAGAAGCTCCGTGGCAGGGATGAGCGAAAACCATTCACCCGGATGGCAGGGAGTGCAAGTTGCCCCTGCTGCAGCAGAGCGGAGTGGTCGAGCTGGCGTGTAGGATTGAATCATGTCCTGTATGTAGGCGGGGGGCTGTCCTGTTGGCTGCAGTGCAGGTGAGGGTCAGGACTTTTTCTCCACAGTAACATCGTTTCAGCCAGGTACTCCTAGATTGACAGCAGACGTGAACGCGACGAGCAGATCTCTCCTTGTGAACGCAGGCAAACAGCTGAAGGTGATCCCGGCTCGTTTAGCGTTGCGTCAGCATATTAGCGAACTCCGTGACTGAGAGAGAAGACAAAAAAACAGCCAGAAGTTAAGGAACAGCTAAAAACAGCTAAGGAAGTTATTTCTCTGAGCTACACAGACGGAGGCAGGGGAACCAACTGTCCTCCCAACTGCCGAATGGAACCGGTATTTTTGAAGCCCCCGCCCCGCCCCCGCACGTCTCCGTTGTTTCTGAATCATTAAATCGTGTCACGGGGAGACGAACGCAGACTCCAATAACATGATTTCACAATTTCCACACGCGTTGGGCCGAGAGTGCAGGGGAGGTGTTGCTGCGCTACTGCGGTCTGGCTTTAGTGAGAAAAGCAGGCCGTTGACGCGGCAACCAACCCCCCCCCCCCCCCCCCCGCATACCATCTTTCGCAGAAACTGGTTCTGATTCTCTGCTGTGATGCAACAAAAATGTCATTTTGATTCAGGAAAGTGCGCGTTCACGATCTTCGGACGTCCGGGCCGGGGCCCACACAATGAAATGTAAAATCAACTCATCACAGAGTACTTTGAACTCTGTGGTCCCTGGTGGACTAAGCTAAACTCTTTGTTGAGTTCCATTAAGGCTGGAGGTTTTAGTGTGCGGGTTTTCCCTTCTTTTTAAATAAAGTGAATAATCTGAGGAAGAAAAGACGAGGCTTCCTTCTGGCAGGTGCACAATAGATAAAGGCAGCAGTTAGAATCACCTTTTTACACGCCCAGATGTCGTGATGAGATGTGCAGTCAGGGAGATGACTAAAACGATGAAGGGCACAAGCAGTATGGCGACATAGAGCAAGACTGGCTCGGGGAGCGCTGTAAAAAAAAAGAAAAGAAAAAAAGAAAAAAGTAAAAACAGAGAGGTGTTAAGTGGCGCACGCGGTGAGCGTAGAGGAAATGGAACTCGCAGACGTGATGAGCGCTCAGCCCACAGCGCCCACGCCGCGCAGAAACAGCGTCACGCTCGCGTCTGATCTCCAGCCACCACCGTGTTGTTTCACCCAAAACACACCTCGGGGCCCCAGTAAAATGGCCCCCTGCTGAAAGGAAGCCAGAATCCTGGTTAAAGAAATGACAGATCCGTTTGCGGGTTCGTAAACATGACAAAGAGGCTGTCTATTGGCTACCTGTCCCTGTCCCCCCCTCCCCCCCCCCCCCCATTCATTACTTTGTCGTTGATACATGTAAAAAAAAAGAAGGTAAGCATGCGTCTTTGTCTCCTGGCTTAATGAGCTCTTTAAATGCAAGGTGGAAGAAAAGATTTTGCGCAGTGCCTGAAACATGTTGGAAGTGCAGTGTAGTCCTGGGTGCTGTGACTGGCGGGGGTGCAGTATAACGGGTGAGGGAACTGGCCTTGTAGCCTAAGGGTCACGGGTTTGATTCCTGGGCAGGGCACTGCCGTTGTACCCTTGAGCAAGGTGCTTAACCTGCATTGCTTCGCTATACATCCGGCTGTACAAATGGATGCTATACAAAAGCTGTGGAAGTCGCTCTGGATAACGGCCTCTGCTAATTGCCTGTAATGTAATGTAATGTAATGCAGTGTAATGCAGTGTAATGTAATGTAATGCAGTGTAATGTAAAGTAATGTAATGTAATGCAGTGGCTGGAAGCCCTGGCTCTGTGTAGCAGAAAGCTCACTCACGCTGGATGGAGTAGGTCTTTTTCAGGATGAAGCCCGAGCTGTGATTGAGCCGGCACTCCATGTTGTGGGCGACAGGGACGGGGACGAGGAGTGACAGCGTGACGTGGGGGGCGGGGGTGTGGTTTTGGGCAGTCAGAACGTGCACGCCATCCCGGAACACACTCAGGCGGAACCCGGGGTCCGGGGACACTTTGACGGAGCACAGCAGTTCGCTCACCATCCCAGGGGCAAGGTCAAAGGTAATAGAATCTGGGGTATGCGTGCATACGCACGCATGCACGCACGCACACACACGCAGACACACGCACACACACACACACACACAGAAGAAGCATGAAAAATGTACTAGGTTAGTAGGTTAGCTAAATGGTCAAAATTGTGGTTGAGGATTTTCACTCTGTTACAAGGTTATTGGGGGGGGGTCTAAGGGAAATCATCAAGTGGTCCCCCCGCAATATTATCACATTGTTTTGGCTGTTTGTTGTCTCCCCCAAAATTGAAATAAAATCAAATGTTTGTTACTGCACAAAATTAGTATTGTACTGTATAAAACTGAGTATTGTACCTTATCGAACGTGTGTTTACTTTCAAAGTTGTTCCAGTGACCTTGATGTGCGCTTCTGTGCATCGCTCTGGATAAGAGCGTCTGCTAAATGGCGGTGATGTGATGTGATGTGACGTGACGTGATGTAAAAGCACATGCAGATTACCGTGTAACAGAAGCAGAACTCCTCCTCCTCTCTTTCTCTGGGGCTCCTGTCGCGTTTCGTACGACAGCATGCAGCGGTACCTCTGGCTGTCCCTCCAGGTCGCGTTTTGCAAAACCACGGACTTGTTCTCCGAGGTGCTGCTTCTGTCAAGGGCCACGACCCGGTTCTTGTACTCAGGCCGAGCCTGGGTGTCGGGGTAGGCGTACAGGTCCTGCCCGTTGGGCCCGGTGTGGTACCAGTACAGGATCACCCCGGTCACCTTCTGGTCTTCGGTGTGCGAGAAGTTGCAGGCCAGAGTGGCGTTGTGATTCAGCCTCGACACAACCACATTCGGGCTCTGGGTCACCATGATCTGACCCCAGTTCCCTGGGGGGGGGAAGAGTGAAAACAACATTAATATCATTCGTTCATTATATCCGATATACGATTAATCAAAACTTCTTTTTCTGTTATGTATACAAGGCTGTGGTTACTGCGATATTCCACTGTACTCCAGTCCTGTTCTGTGTTTTTATGGGTTTAGTGTTCCTGAGTTTCAGTGGAAAAGTACATTTTCCTTTTGGGATTAATAAAGATTTAATCTCATCTCTTTACATCTCTTTTCATACATAATTTGATATTGGGTAGTCTTCTGGTTTAATCGATTAGAACAAAGTAATATGTATATGGGAATATGCCCCTTAAAAGATTATACACAGTATGCACATAAATAAGCCAGTGTTCTTGTGGGTTAAGGAAGCATTTCTTGAGGAATAATGTGTAGGAAATAGAGATTAAATGTGTGTCTTTTTTTAAATAAAATTTGTTCATTTTCATGAGGAATCCAATATTCTGGCAAAGGCTGTACAGAGAGCAGACAAATATTTATTTGTGTTGGATGAGAATGTTTTCTGCTTATATGTTCAGAGAGGAAAAGATTGTCTCCCCTCACTCATTGCAATTTATCCTGTTTTAACAGGATCTTTTTTGTTTATGGCTGTCCCCTTGCAGTTACACTAACTGTAACCCTAACCCTAACTTAGCTTAACTTAGTTTAGCTTAGTTTACCTTAACTTAACTTAGTTTAGCTTAACTTAACTTAAAGGCGAATTACACTTTATTACACTTCTGCTTCTCATGACTGATATTGTCCTTCTAATGAATGTGGCGCCGTTCATTTTTCGATTAGTTATTTCATTTTACATGACTTACGTTAGAAAGACCTATTTTTTTTTTGCGCAAGTCCACATAGTAGTACGGTTTCTGGTTTTTTCTTCTTCTTCAATTTCGTTTCGCGGCAAAATCGCGAAGAAGCGAAGCAAAACATTCCATTAACTTTGCGTTGAAATGGAACAAACTAACGTCTGCTAGCTTTTGTTTGATGCGATATCGGTGTAATACCCGGCCGTTATAATGAACCCATTAAGCTTGCCTTGAAAGCACATTTTCATAGTTTTCCACACAATGCAACTTTGTGCCAGACGTGGCTGGGTGTAATCAGAAACCCCAACATAACAGCCAAATAAGTTCGCAAACGAGGACTAAGGGTATGCAGCGACTACTTTGAAGGCACCGACTACCAATTAAGGCGACCGTCTGAAGCCTGGAGCTGTACCCACCGTTTTCCCATCGTTGGTCGAACCGCTTGAGGTAGGTACTATGCGGGCTGGCTGATGCTATTGTGTCTGTCTGTGATGGTCGAAAAAGCATCGCTAAAGTGCCCTCTAGAGTGGTGAAATCGAGAGGAAGTGCCCTATTGGCTGCCCTTCACATGGGAAAAAAATGACTGAGTGCCCTCTAGGGTGCCCCTTCATGCAATAAATTATGATGACGTGCCCTCTAGAGCAAGAAAATTTGATAACGTGTCTTAATGAGGGTGCTTCTAGTGGAGAAAACATGATGCAGTGCCCTATAAGGTGCCCTTACAATGGTCTAAACTTGACGTTCCCTATGGGTGCCCTTCCAATGGAAAAGGGTGCCATTATTATATGCCCTCTATGCCGCCCCTACATGACAGTGTCCCAAAGGGTGCCCTTTCCAGTAGAGAAAATGGGATGCACTGCTGTATAGGGCAGTGGTTCTCAACCTCGGTCCTGGGGGCCCACTGTGTATGCTGGTGATTGCAAACAATCACTTTAAAAAAACATAATGAAATAACTAATTAAAAAATGAAGGACGACACATTCATTAGAAGGACAATATCAGTCATGAGAAGCAGAAGTGTTATAAAGTATAATTCCCCCTGTAACTTAACTTAGTTTACCTTAACTTAAATTAACTTAGCTTAGTTTAGCTTAACTGAACTCATCTTAACTTAAAGGAATGTGTTGCACAAACTCACCTTGCTGCAGAAGCAGCAGCACAGTCAGACAGAGCCACCTGGATTTCCTTGGAGCAGGACTTCGGCCGTGAGCACACATGGACATGGTCTTCCTGCCTTCTCACACCCTGTGTTTCTCGGACCCCTCACAGCTATAACTACAAGATTGAAGGCATACTTCAGCTTCGGTGAAGAAGCAAAGACATGCACACATGCGATAACGTCTCTGCCCCTTGCCTTGAAACATTGACCAATTCCACACCACTTCCACATTGTTATTAGTTCATTTTTATGCATTCTTTGTCAAAATCTTTGACAGTGGCATGATTGTCGGTGCCAAACGTGGTGATTCCAGCATCTCAGAAACAGCTGCCCTTCTGGGACTTTATTCATTACAGACCAGTGGCGGCTGGTGACTCAAAAAATTGGGGAGGACAGGAAGAAAACCAACCCACGGCATCGTGTTATTTTACACTAGTTGGCTACTTATCTCTACTTTCTTATGTTCAAGTTATGTTATGTTATTATGTTCAAATGTAGCAATAATCCAACTAGCAACCTAATGCAAACTTACTATACAACTAAGGTAAGTAATGCACCTGAGGTTTATCCCCATCTTCCGTAAGGAACAAATATCATATTATCATTTATACAACGGCTTGGCTGAATATTCGATTCTGATTGGTCCAAGGGTGGGCATTACTTCTCAGTAAAGGGACACCTTGGCCTTCAAACAGTTCTAAAATAAATACGCTAAAAAATCCAGCATCCTAAAGCAGTTTAAACTGCAACATTATTCTTTCGCTATTGAATTGTTGTTACCCCCCAAATCGGAATTGTCCCTTATTTGGACAGTAGAATAGGTGTTCCGCATTTAACTCCTGGGTACGGGAGGAATTTTCATCCGTATGTTTGTGAACGATTGCGTTTATAGTAACCGCTGTTTTAAATACAATTCAATAGTTGGCTAGCTAGCTAGCCGGGATAACAAGCATGCCGTGAGACCATTCTGACCTAAAACCAAGAATTTTAATATTGGCTAGGTGACAAGTGACGGCGAACCTGTCATAAAGCTAGCTGGCATTCAAAACCCGTTTCAGAGGGTCTTAGAAAGACGTTATGTCTACACTGCGCGACCACACCATTTAAAAAGCAAGACAGTGTTAGGGAGATTAATTTGATTGACTTATGGTTTCATGCAGTTTTATTAAATAATGTAATGACAAAATTGACCAAAATTGGTACTAACTGTATGGTATAAAACGAGAAGGAACTATTTTTTCTTGATAGAATCATTGTTTTCATAGAATTAACGACCAGAGGTTTTTGCTTAACAACGGTGCAAATGGAACTACCAACCAGAGTTTTGCTTGACAACGGTAAAATAATATGCCCAAACGCCTGCGGAAGATTATTTCACTTTCAGCTGATTAAATCGAAAAAAATAAATAAATATAAAAGTAACCATATATAGTCTATGTTGGTAACCCGCTGTATAAGTGGAATAAACCCCTCTGGGCTGTCCCGTTATTGGAAAATAATGTAGCCTACTTCGGAGCTGGTTAAGCGACCCTACATTATTTTCCAATAACAGGACAGCCCGTCGTGGTTTATTCATTATATCATACCATATTACAACACAAAGGATGAATATAAAAAGGGGCCAGGTGAACGAAAGGGAAAGACACGTCTAATCACTGCTGGCTCTGGATGGGAATGAACCTCGTGTGTGCATAATGTGTCACTAGAATTAGCATTTTTGATCATGGTTATCTGTGGAGCTGGTCGTCCAGCAGTCTTGATCCTCACCTGCTGCGTAATCCAAACTGTGGAATGGCGGTGACAACAAGTAATCCACAAGATATTCTTCCCCATCCCACTCTCTGCGTCTGCGTCCGTGCCTCTCTGTGACCCCCTCACTCACGCTGCCGTTAATTGCCTCGTTAGCAATAGCAGCACCACTCCATCAAAATCCATTCTCGCCGTTAGCTCAGTCCCTCAGGGCTGCTACAACAAGCTAACTGTTGCGTTGGCTAACGCAAGTAGCTAGCTACTGTTCGATAAATAAGGGAAACGTAAATCTGAAAAAAGGAAATTTTGACAACCTCCTCTGCCTCTATGGACCAGTCCCCTCTTGTTGAAAAGGCTTAAATAAAATGTAATTTTTAGTGATGTGTTTTAAAAGTAGTTCGCAACGTTTGCACGTTATAATACAATACAGTGGAAGAGAATTGAAGATGAAATTTGGAAATTATCATTGGAGCAACGCGATGTCAATATTGTATTCTGGTTGTTGATTGGTTAGAGAGGACGTCCTCCCTCGGAGCATCATTTTACGTGTTTTGGCCAATAACAGATTAGCATGAAAAAAAAAGACGTACATTAAATTGATATAAGCCCTAAGGAGGACAGCAGGAGCCCGTCCTCCTCTGCCCCCCACCACCACTTCACACAGACTGCCCTTTCCCCTCTTGCTTGCCCTGCAGGTGTCGCTGTTGAAGCATTTTAATCAGAATTTCAATAATGGATTTTTTCCAAAGAGAGAAAAAATATTTTATAAATGATACTGAGATTTGGTAATGGTTCATTTCAACCAATTACCGTTTTTTATATTTTGATCTCCCTCTTGCCTCTCAAAAATAGAGGAGGAGCAACCTCCTCTGCCTCTATGGACCAGCCTCCTCTGTTACAGACTAGCGTTCACACAGAATGATGTGAAAAATGAAAAACATCCGGTGAGTGGTAGTTCTGTGGTTGAAAACACTTTGTTAATGTGAGATCAGAGGGGAATTGGCCGACTTGTTCAAGCTAACAGAAAGGACAAAAATGCTCAAATCACAGCTTTTTTACAAAACATTATTGGTACATTAAGAAGCAAGAATGCACTGGTGAGCTCAGCAACACCAAAAAACCTGGTAGGTCACTGAAGACTGTAGTGAATGACCAAAGAATGCTTTCATTTGTGAAGAAAAATCCACATTTAAACTGTTGAACAGATCAAGAATAAAGTTAAATAAAGTTTCTGTCTGTCTGTCTGTCTATCTATCTATCTATCTATCACCTCAGAGGGCTCACAGCAAGATGCAAACCACTGATAAGGGCCTTTCTATACCTCTGCAGAATACTGGTATAAATGGGTCTGCGTAGGTGTTGTGCAGCATATGTTTCATACGTAGAAGTTGCAGACCACATACATGTAGACGTCACGTACCTCTCCAAGAATTTAAAAACGCATACTCTAGAGTTAGCAACCAGCGGCAACGTATGCCACTCAGACAATGGTTGTTTGATTGGCGGTGTGAGATGGGATTTCCACCGAAGAACACCCATTCACTTCCTGTCGTGAATTTTAAACAGCAAATATTAAACAGCTTCATGAGAGATTTGTGGATACCAGGACCTGTACGATTTGTCAAGCAAAGACTACAGAGATAGTCACATGACTTTAAATTCATGGAAGGAGATAAGTGGGACATTTTATTTGTATCACAAATGTCCTAGATGATGTTTATTTATGTTCCCAATGTTTAAGCTCTGAATTATTTAGCTTTAAAATATTGTAGCACTTTCATACTCATTGTAATTAAACACGTTACAACTAAATTAGAATGATTGTGGTTCTCAACCTTGGTCCTAGGGACCCGCTGTGCATGTTGGTTTTTGTTCCAACCACAACTGCAATCCACAGAATTTCAACAAGCTATTAATTTGTCATAATTAGGAGCTTTTTCATGGTTCATGAGGGATTACTTACCCTCAAAAGCCCCATTATGTCAGAAATGAAACATGGTGGAGGTAGTGTTATGGCCTGGGCATGTATGGCACTGGAACTGGCTCACTTGTCTTTATTGATGACGTGTCTGCAAATGCCTGAATATCATTGGATGCCGTTTCACCTGGCAATGAGTGGCAGCGGTACACTGTAGCACTGTGCCCCCCCCCCCCCCCCCCCCAGCTTTTATCATTAGCCCAACATATTGATCCAGTGTAGTATTGTTAATGTGGAAAAGCAATTCTACCTGTGACGTGAATATTCCAGTAACTTTGTGAAGTTGGGCCAATGAAGCAGTGGTAGCCTTATTGCAAATGGAAATGCAATTAAGAGTGTACTAGCTGCAAGCATGTGTCCACTCGGACAAACGCCGGGATCCAAAGAATGTTATCAAAAGTGCAGAAGCATTGCTTTGTGAAATGTTTTTAATTGAATATTTGAACATTCAAGAAGTTATAGGCTAGGGAAAAACTGACTAAGTGTCGTATATATTTAGAGTTGCACATTTTTATTCAGTTAATATCTGTGTTTATTTTCTTTGTATTTTCTGTACCATGTGAACATTACATGAGACAGAAATAAAAACAAACAACACAAAAAAAAACAATTTTATAAGTAACTGTAATGCCTTCGCATGAAAACGACTGCATGAAAATATTTTATGCTAACATCTGAACTGAACCTAGCTCTGCTACAGAATCAAACCAGCAGGAAATAGAAAGTCCCTGACAAATGTTCCACTGAAAAACCACAATTGTTCCAGCCTCAAAGTATGTTCCTGACTGCACACCGTTATTTAATTAATTTTAAATTCTACTGTTCCTGAGACTGGCTTCTCTTTGATTGCAGGGGTAAGGTTACGTGTACAGGAGGAACAGCTCCCTAAATTAAGCAAGTATAACAACTGAACCCCCTTGCACAAAAATGTGAAACACTTCAAGAGGAGTGTTTCAAGCGGTGCGAATCTGCTTCTTAATGCCAAGAGGACAGACCCCCCCACACCCTTGACCAATAAGACATTGTTTTCATTCACCTGAGGAGGCTCCAAGAAAATCAAGCAGATCAAAACCCCAAGATGCCAAAAAATGTCATCTCGAGGTTTTGCTCTGCTTTACTTTTGCCAAAATGTTTGGTGTGAAATTATTATTGAAAGAGTACAATTCACTCAAATACAGGATATTTGATGGCCGTCAGGGTCCTGTGAACTCTATTAGATTTGAATTAACATTGAGCATAAAGGTAACCTAATGAACGATCTGTGTTGAAAACAGAAGTAAATACCACTATACAGCTAACTTAGCTGAGCACAGCAGTACGTTACCCGCAAAAGGAAGCACAAAAATACATTTGTGTTATTCATATATGGGTCACAGTATGTGGCTTTTTGAATGTTCCATATCCAGGAAATGTACAGACATTGCGCATGGATGGGATGGCCTGGGGTGGTGGGGTGGCGGTGGTCGTGAGATGTTTTCAGGTGACCTAAAATCCCTGATGGCACTGCCCCTGCCCAGAAGCCCTTCATCCTGTCACATGCTCAGATAAACAGCAACATTCGCTGGAGCTGAAGACCCCATATGCCCCCTTCTGTTTTGAAGCAGTGGATTTAAATAAAATAAAAAATATATATAATAAAACATTTTTTTTGCTATGCTACGACAGACAACCACGCACCGCCGTCCGAAATAACCATTTGTAAAGTGTTATGAAAATAATAATTTTATGAATGTTTAATAACCATTGGTTATCGTCTCGCAATGTTATGATAAATTCCTGTAGTCAGAACGTTAGCTAGCTAGCCTACATTCTGTGCATTAGCTAGCGAACAGCTCATACATTCTGAGCATATTCCACTCGCTAGCTTTGCGTAAAGTTAGGATCCGTTAATGTTCCCATCAGTTGTTAATGTTCCCATCAGTTGTTGATGTGACACTTATTTTATTGTAACACCGTACCAATAATATTTTTTACAGTCTCTGATAATAACACTTCACTTCAGCCAGGACATGCATGAAAAGGTAACGTTAACGTCAATACGTCATTTTGCGCTGGAACTGCAATTGTGGAAATAAATAATATTTTGCTAAAAAGTGTCAGTGTTTGCATGGAGTGGAAACAAACGTTTTTGGTCAAAACGGGCCGATTTGCGAGTGCTAATCAATCAACCATCACTAACGTTAACTATCATAGCTAAGTTACCTGGAAAGTTAATTAGCTAGCCACACATTCACCCAGCGACCAACAATGGTGCTCACGAGCGTATTCAACTAACATTAATGTCTTTATTACGTTATATTTGTCAGACAGCCCACGTGAAGTCTGAGTAAAGTGTCAATCATTTATGTTGCGCTGCATGTGTAATTTATGTAGACAATAGTAGCTTTCATTTACTGAATATTCCTATAGTATACTGTAGCCTATAGCTGTACTTGCTTGTACCTGGAGGGCAGGGGAGAGGAAAAGAGATGACTGGAGAGGAGAGGAAAATATAGGACCAGAGGAGAGGAGGAGAGAGGGCTGGAGAGGAGAAGATAGGACGTGAGGAGAAAATGAGAGGAGAGCAGAGCAGAGCAAACGCCCCTGCTGCCCACCCAAGTTTACTTGTAAATATGTAAATAAAAACAACAATTTGCTAAACCTTGGCCACAATATCTGGACTTGTCTTCATATAACAATGCATAGATTTCTGTTTATATGATTATGGTTATGGTTGTACTTTATTAATCCCTAATCTCTGCCATTACATACAATGAAACAAGAAAAGGTAAAAAAAAAAAAGAGCAATGTAATACAATACACTATTAGACATTATTGTAATAAATAAATAAATAAATAAAAAGTTCCTCCCATGTGTAAAATTTAATTTTTAAATGTTTTAAAATGGCAGAAAATTAGTTTTCTAATTTTGAATTTTTTCTGGGGGGGGGACCCCCAGACCCCCAGGCAGATTTGGTCCCCCCCAATGTTGACTCCATGGCTACGGCCTTGCTATGCACCACGAAACATAAGCAGAAGCAATACATCAAACAGATGGAGAGGGTGTCAGTGAAGGCTTTTTGACAGACTGGTGTCCAAATCATAATTAAAGTATGTATTTCTTATGATTGCACTTCTGTGGAAAAGTAGACAATGTAGAAAATGTACATTAATGCTCACATTTCTTTAATGCTATTTGGTAATGAGAGACAATATATGGCCCATGAATTATATTAATTATCCTGCGAATGATATTTAAGCATTATATTTCAGCCCATCCTACCGTAGAAAAATCAGCATCTGGGCTTGTTTTATGAGACAATGAAACCTAGGCAGAACATGCATAGGGTTTGTATTGCTATTTCGTCTTTTACTTGGGTAAGGACAGTGCTGGTGACACGTGTACCAAAAATGTTTCGCTGCACATTATTAGCCGCAACGTAGCTCAGGAGGTAAGAGCGGTTGTCTAGCAGTCGGAGGGTTGTCGGTTCAATCCCGCGCCTTGGGTGTGTCAATGTGTCACTGAGCAAGACATTTCACCCCTAATTGCTCCCAATGAGCTGATTGGTACCTTGCAGGGCAGCCTTTCACCGTTGCCGTGTGAGTGAATGGGTGAATGAGAGGCATCAGTTGTGAAGTGCTTTGGATAAAAGCGCTATATAAATGCAGTCAATTTACCAATTTAAATTGTCAGAGGTTAATCAGTGTTTCTGGAAAAGATCAAACTGACTCAACACTCCAAATGACATAAAAACACAGCCAAGTCTGAAAAAAAGTACTCACTGTACAATGCCAAAGTGCCCGGGTCCAGAGTCGCAATAAGCCTGCTTCCTAGGCCCGTATTTCCTGAGAGTAATGTACCGCTCGCTAAAGGAAAAACCCGTTGTTTTTCTGTTGAACAGGAAACTCTTTCAGCCCCTGGGTTCCGGTATCACTTTAGCACCTATGAAACGGCTAGCCCACGTCAAATATATACGCTCGGCACTATAGGGATTTCAGTGCAATACAGAAATAAAATTTATGCAAAAATACTCAACATATATTCATCGCAGTTCTGAACAATACAAACCGTACATATGGTTAACGATTGCCATTTACCTCTGTTCCATCACACTGAATGGTGAAAGTGACATTTATTTGTGATAAAGATGTTCATTTAAAAAAAAATCCACTATAATGAAAGCATGGGAGCATAAATCATGATTATCAGTGAAAAATTAGAATGTCACAAGTTTTTCATGCAGAAGACTATTGATATGTATTGTTTTGAACTGACATTCTCACTTTCAATTTAACATTGAACATTCTCAATTCTCAATCAAGTTATTTATCTTTACCATATTACATTCACAGAAACCATATAGCTAAACAGAAATAAGGCAAATACAGATGAGGATCAACAAATATAATCACAAAACAAGCACAAAATTTACACTTTTAACTAAAAGTTATAAATGGGTCAATTTGACCCAAACTCAACACCAAGGTTTTTAAAAAAAAAAACATTTTTAACCAAATCTGGCATCATTACTCATTTTAATCAGGTGAATGCAAGTGAATGGACTTTTTCTAAAGCTGGCAGTATACTCAGTAAGAAGAAAGAACTTCAGGATTGAGAACCACCGGCGAACATGTCCACGAACACTGTTGTCGCTTAACTCAGTGAGAACACCGCACCGTTTAAGTCACTCCACGCCGCTGGGGCATGAATAATTACGAGGCAGCTATTAACCGGGGCTGGAATCTCAACCAGAGCTCAGTCTCGCGGCTACACCATGGATGTATAAATGGTAAATGGCAAATGGATGTATAAAGAGAAGGGCTACGTGAGATCGCAACACAAAACAAAAAGTTTAAAGTGTTTAAAGTGGCTTTAGTTTATCTGGCTATGCAAAAGAAGAAAAAAAAGGCGAAGATGGTACGTTCGCCCTATAAATCAGAGTAGGACAGTTTTGTCTGTACATTCGGCAAATGCGAGTTTAGACCTATTTTTATACGGTCTATGGTTTAGAGGAGGGGGTCCACTTTCTCTTATTTCCGAATGTGTGCTAGGCGTTTTAATGACTTGCTGAAACGAGTAGCACCATTCATCAAACATGCGGGAACTCACAGAATTTCTACAGAAGAGAGACACAATGCAATTTCAAGCACTGAAAACCCAAGATCTGAAACCCAAAAAGAGTCCTCTCAGTCAGCTGGTCATGAGACTCACTAACCAACTAAAACCAAACACTGACCAAACTCAGATCAGCGCTGCTTTAAAACCAGAGACTAGAGTAAACCAAATAATTAAACAAGCAAAAGATGCCTATCTGGAACACTGGAATAATGAAACCAAAACACAAAATAAACCTAATTGCTACTTGGCCGTAAATAGAGAATACGATTTGGCAGAGTATCTCTTCTCTGTCAGAGATAGAAAGCAGAGACAAATCCTGACCAAGTACAGGCTCAGTGACCACACCTTAGCAATTGAAAAAGGAAGGCACAAAAAAAAACATGGCTACCCAAAGAAGAACGTATATGTGGTCAATGCAAGACAGGAGAGGTAGAGACAGAGATGCACTTCCTGGTATATTGTGAAAAATATTCACAGATAAGGGAAACATATTTTAATAAGATCCAAAATTCAAAATTCCAAAACAAATTTCCCTCCCTAACAAATGAGCAAAAGCTGTGAGTCCTATTAGGAGAAGGACCGACAGCCTCACTCGCGGCTAAATACGTTTTTGCCTGTCACAGCCTGAGGGACAGTGGGTGAGCATCTAACAAACATATGTATGTGTGTGTGTATATATATATATGCATATGTGTGTGTGTATGTATATGTATGTATATATGTGTGTGCGTGTGTATGTATGTATGTTCGTATATATATATATATATATATATATATGTGTGTGTGTGTGTGTATGTGTGCATATATATATATGTCTGTGAGTATGCATATGTATGAGTATATATATAATACTCTTATTGAGAATTAATTTAGTTAATTAATAGATAATAAATATTATGTTACTGTCATGTATGCTGTTATTGTTGTTGCTGCTTGTTTTCTTTTTTCTTTTTAATTATATATTCTTACTGTGGTTGATTATTTTTATCACTAAGCTTTGGCAATATGTATTTTTAAGTATGTCATGCCAATAAAGCATTTGAATTTGAGACTGGCGTTAACTCCAGAGACTGTAAAAAAGTATACTGCCTACTTAAGTCGCTGCAAACCAGAATGTCAGCTAATGTAATGCCTAACCTGACACCTGCTGCTCAGTGTTGGAATTGCCAGTACAAAGACTGCAAAGGAGCAGATGTTTTTGAGTAATGAAATAGTGATTGCGGATAATATTGTGAACACATGACATGCTGCATGACCATTACCTCTTGTAGGTTTTGCCTGCATCTTCTGATCATAGGCCAAAAAATGCATTTATGATTATACACATTACTACTGCATTTATAAATTATTGCTTGGCACAACGCACAAAGAGTAACCATTCACTTTTGTATGATGTAAATATGATATTCTTAAAATAACTGGTAGGGACTGTGTTTGCATGTATCCAAACTTGCCTAGATATTGGGCTCATTTGACAGGTTGGATGAAAAAGGCGGTTTAAAAAAATAAATAAAATAAAAAAAGATACTACACTACCCATAACACCCTAGCACATATTTGACAGTGACGCCTTTTTCGCCTTTTCGTGTTTACGTCAAGACGTTCGTGAAAAGAAAACGAACATGGAGGAGATCGGGGTAATTGTTGAAAAAGCTCAGGTACGATCATGTAGTTATTGTTATTCACGTTAGTTCAACGATGGGCAAGTGTTTTATCTAAAATTATTTTTATTAACATTAGAACACCAGCCTCGTCGCTGTGATATCGCCCGGAGTTTTATCAAATGACAGAACTGTGGGACTTTCACTTGACTCGAAAAGATGCCAATTCATTCAGTGGCTAGACGGCTAACTCAGTTAGCCGAGAGGGTCTCTGGTGTAGTGTAGCTAGCTAGCTATTTGTTGAGCTGACCCTCTTGTAGCCGACGTTAGGCACTAGCTAGAATTGGCTAGGTTAATTACCAAAAGCCGCTTCGTGGTCAAATGAACTATTCACGCTAGCTAATAACTGTTGGTGAATTATATGCGTGTTTCATGAAAACTAGGCTAGATGGCTAGCTAACTAACGTTAGTTAAGCTACGTGGTTCGGTAGCCGGCTAAATTGGCTGTTGCAGTGCCAGTTAGCTGGCTAGCTTCACGTTTTACATATTTTTCCGCTACAGCCTGTGCATATATCAATATTTAGCTAGTCTTAGAGAATGTTATATTATTACCAATGTCTAGCTAAATATGCTGTTTCTGCGACCGGTTCAAAACGTGTATTTGCCAGACTCGGCTACCGTTAACTCGCTACCTAGTTAGGCAGATTTCCCACCGTCTTTATTTTTCAACGTGATGTTGTCTGCGAGTTAACAGGTGTGACGCTTAACCTTAACTGGTGCCTTAAAAATGTAACTCTGGCTGTTATTTTCTGTGGTACAGTGAGCTATGTTCGGCGCGCGTGTTATGGTTGTTGTGAATAATTATCTGAAAACCTGTCGTATTCCAGGACGAAGTGCCGGCCATGCTCACCTCCAGGCCGCAGACTGGCCTCTCCTTCCTGGCCCCAGAACCCGAGGACCTGGAGGACTTGTACAGCAGATACAAGGTCTGTGCAGTCTGGCTGCATAGTACCGTCCTGTTTCTGACTTTATTTAGTCTGGCTTCATAAAGTCTCGATTGTCGCCCTTTGAACTTGCCTCGATGTCACTGTGGTGTGTGTGCTTGCTCTGAAGTCCTCCAGGACTGGAGGTAAACCTGCAGACACTGCAGCCCTCCAGGACTGGAGTTAAATCTGCAGACACTGCGGCCCTCCAGGACTGGAGTTAAACCCGCAGACACTGCGGCCCTCCAGAACTGGAGTTAAACCTGCAGACACTGCGGCCCTCCAGGACCGGAGTTTGGCGCTCCTGTTTTATACTAAATAGATGCTGAACGCTTGCATTCCTTCTATCTTCCATTTTACTTAATTACAGGAGGTTCACAACAGGAGCTGCTGGCACTTTTTCTGAACGTCAAATGAAATCGTATCTTGCTTGGTTATGAGGTTATGCCCCTCAGTGTATTTTTTGAATGTGTGTCAGATTGGAGTGTTCGTGTATAAAAGGAATGGAGACTTGGCTTTCAGTTAATATTTAGAACATGGATGTAGATGTCCGTTTAGCCTACAGTATCTGCTGTGTTGTTGGCTGCTGTTCCTGATGATGTCATCGATGCCATGCTTATGCCACTCCCCTTCGTCCCTCGCTGCCCCTATTAGAAGCTGCAGCAGGAGCTGGAGTTCCTGGAGGTGCAGGAGGAGTACATCAAAGACGAGCAGAAGAACCTGAAGAAGGAGTTTCTGCATGCCCAGGAGGAGGTGAAAAGGATACAGAGCATCCCCCTGGTCATTGGCCAGTTCCTGGAGGCCGTGGACCAGAACACTGCCATCGTCGGCTCCACTACAGGTGCATGCGCACACGTGCACATACACAAACACACTTACACACATGCACGCAAATCCACATGCACACACACGTGAACACTCCTACACACGTGCATATACACAAACACACACACACACACACACACCCACACACAAAGCAAAGTTCCAAGTTGCAACAACTGAGACCACTTTGCTGCATGTGTAAAAGAAGCACGCGCAGTGAATGTCGCTTGCCATCGTATCGTTGTTGAGTATCTGTCGCATCGTCACTCCCCCATAACTCTAACTTCCTGTCCCCATAACTCTGACTTCCTGTGCCCATAACTCTAACTTCCTGTCACCATAACTCTAACTTCCTGTCACCATAACTCTAACTTCCTGTCCCAAGGCTCGAGTATTGTCACGCCCTTGTAACTCTAACTTCCTGCCCCCGTAACTCTTAACTTCCTGTCCGCAGGCTCGAACTACTACGTGCGGATCCTGAGCACCATCGACCGGGAGCTGCTGAAGCCCAACGCCTCGGTGGCGCTGCACAAGCACAGCAACGCGCTGGTGGACGTGCTGCCCCCGGAGGCCGACAGCAGCATCATGATGCTCACCGCAGGTCAGCGCCCGGGAGACGCGCGCGCGCCCCTTACCGCCCTCGCCGCCGCCGCCGCCGCCGCTGCCGCGGCTCTCCCGACGCCCGCGTTAAGACGTCCTTTCTGTGTGACGCATCACGCGCGCGCTCACACCGTTCGCTTCGGTTTCCACCTGATTCGCTCTCTGCTTGAACCCGCATCGCCCAAAGGCTAGCATTGCTAGCACTGATGTCTGAAAACAGTGGGTCTCT